>NW_025781581.1:0-76958 GCF_021130785.1 Homalodisca vitripennis | reverse complement strand
ATATAATGTGAATCCATATGGAATATGTTTTTAAATCTTCGTAGAGTTTGTTGATTTTTAAAGGGGACTAAATTTTTTACATGGCCGGAATGTTTTTTCTAAAATTGACTCAATCAAAAATCCTATAGAATTACATTAAGTGATGTGAAATTTTATTTTTATGATTAAAGAATTTTGTAGTTTTGTGACCTGTAAAAAGGCATTAATTGGTTTTTACATACTTCCATATTGCCTTACCAAATTTCGAAGTGACCTTTTTAATCTCTCGGATTAATAAAAATGTGTAAACATCTTCTGCATATGGACCTCTTTTTTATGACGATTTTTTTATTCTTGAGAAATTTTACTAATTTATTTAAAATCTGTTTTATTAAAGACATAATGAGATTCTATCTATCGATTCTCTTAACATACAATAAATCAATATTTTTAATTCAGCATTCATAAATATTCTTGATAATCCTGTAACCGGAACTATATTTATTTTGTTCATCATAACCTAAATATATTTATTTAGGACATTTTTTGGATACGTGACCTTAGGATTAAAAACTACTTTTTTTCAAAAGATTTTTATATATCTTTTAGTGACATTGGATAGTCAAATCCATAAAAATATTTCCGATCTCTTACAACATAAATCTGATAATTGTTTTAAATTTTATCAAGGATGAGCTTAGGTCCTTTTCTACAAGGCACAACTTAAATTGAATAAATAAAACCAACAATTGATCAATATCAATTTTATTTAAAATTAACACAAAGCTTTTTTATTTTCTATTTCTCTAGGTTAATTACAATTAATAAGAAACCTCATTTAAAGAATTATGGTTTATTGAAAGTGCACTAAAATAGTTTGTTTACATAATTTTAAAGTACCATCCAGAATCCCCTGCGATTTAGTGTGATTATTCTATTCACGTAATGTAATTTTTTCGAATTGACTTGAAATAAAATCATCAACATTAAAAAATATCTTTTATGTCTATTAATTGAAAATACAATTTGAGTTTGATTGATGATTGCCAGTCTACTAATTACTCTTCTTCATATTCCACTTTCTAAACATATTTGTACTTTTTCTTTGCCCCTTTAATAATTTTTATTTTCTTGCAACATATTTTCAATTATTCTCTTCAATTCGTCTCTTTGGGATTCTAAAATATGGAGAAAGATCAACAATGTTTTCTCATCTGAATTAGAAAGAATAAATTCTTTAAAAATGTCCCTTTCTTATTGAGTTTGTATGATATTGTTTGAAATATCAATAATATTTTCTTTTGAATCTGGAAAATGTTTTTCTGTAATTCAATAGTGTTTCATTTAAAATTCTTAATTCTTTCATTAATTCTCTTCTAGTTTTTTTGTACTATTTCATTTAATACCATGTCTTCCTTGGCTAAATCAATTGAAGGACATCTAGTATTTCTTTAAACCTAATCGGATTTGGAGGAAACGTTTTTTTTGAACTTTTTTTAATATTACTGTATTAAAAGTTTCTCTCTGTGATAGATCATCAATACCTTTCTTTAGTAGACAATTTTTATTGCTATATACTTTTAACTTTCTCAATATATAAAAGAGATTTTAGATTATCCTTGATTTTTCTTTATATGAATTCCTTTAAATTCTCTTTAACTTAGTCTGAATTTAGTTTTTCATTATTAATAAATTAGATTATCCTTTATCACATTCCTTTAAAATAATTAGATTCAATTATTCTTTAATTTGTTTATGTTTCTAATGTGCTTTTTTAGAGTTATAAACGTCTATCCAATAATGTTTCTTAAAGAGCCTCTTTGTTGCAGATATGGGACAATTAATCTTTTCGTTTAGAGTCCATTTAATAACTAAAAAATTTACTAAGGATCAAAAATTTTTAACTATTTAGTAAAACAACACCTTTTTTACTTAAGAAAAATAATGTTATTAAATTCATAGTAATTCTCTTTCATTCTCCTTCTATATACTTCAAAAATATACTCCTTTTGAAATTGGAAAGAATACCTCAGATTTCTTTACATAATAATTCTTTTATATAATCGATAAACATAAATATCCTAAAATAATTATATACAATAATAATAAATTTTCTATAATCATTGAAACACATCAGGGCATTGTTTTTATGGGTTTATCTTCAAGTTTGTTTGAAATATAACAAATACATTAATCGCCAAAGTACTTTTCTTGGAAAAAATAATTCTATTAACTAACTCCCGATTTAAATGGGAAGAAATAATTGATTTTCAAAATGTTTATCAATGTGGTAATAGAGAGAAGTTCTTGATAAAATTATTTGTAATGTTTGTAAAAATGGTAAACGTTAATATTATAGTGAGAAAAAGAATTGAAGTAAATGGTAAAAATAAAATTTAACGACTTGTTTGAATAGAGACGGGTTGTCTCTGGTAGAACAATAGGGCAATATGGAGATAAAAAGGGAAACAAACAAAATATACAGAGATTTAGGGATCTAGAATATGAATAATCTTTTTATGAATATAATATTTTTTTTATTCTCATAAGATACATTTCTTATGAAGAAAAATGAGAAGTATCAAAGCATATATTTTACAAGTAATAATGGTTTAGGTTTGTTGATAATAAATAAACTTAGTATTTATTATGTTAAGATATTACCATGGTTACTCTTCATTTGGCGAGTGGGGACTTGGGTAATCTGAAGGTTGATTAAAGTTTTAAACACTGAAACTTTTGATAAATTTATTAAAGATTACATTTGGAGAAAAAGATATAAAGAAATTGGGTGTTAAAAAATTAACTATTTTTCCCTTCAAATTAAATTCTCAAGATAAAGTTTGTAAATTTTTCTCTTTTTATTCTTTTTGATCTAATTAAAATATGATATTAAATTCTTGACATAAAATAATGATTATACATAATACATTATGTATAATCAATGATTTTTACGGTTTTTACGTTTTACTTAAATATATTATTTTTCCTTAATTATTTTTGTTAATTAAAGTTTCTTCTTTTCCCTATTAAATGGAGTTTCTTGAAAGAGTTAAATGATATTGGAGAATTTAAAATAGTAAAGATTTATAAGAAGTTAAATGAATTAGAAGATAATAGAAGAAATATCGAATTTTGAATTTGGAAAAGAATGAAAGATAAATATGGTTGGTTTGGATTATTATGCAGATTTAGAAGATTGTAAAGTACAATTTTGCCTAATAGACTTATAAATGATCTTAGATGAAAAAAAGATTAAATAGAAATTGAATATAAAGAGAATATATATAAATTTAATGGTTGTATTGGTAAAAAAAATTATAAACAGATAAAGAATGTTGTTTATGATTAAATTTGTTGAATACGTTAAGACAATAATAATTTATAAAAGAATTAAACATATTCACGATTCCTTAAATTAATTTATTCCACCCTTGGAAGTTATAACTATAATGAATTCAAAAATTTGCATTTAGAAGGTATTTTCCATTTGATTTTTAAAAGTCCCAAAGAACTGTTTTTACTGTTTTATTTTCCAATAGATCTATTTATTGAACTTAGACCAAATTTATTTATTTGAAGTTTGTATTGTCCCGAAAAGTGTCACTAGGAGTGACATATTAATAACTACTTGTGATTGTGGTAAATATAATATCCATAAATGGATATACTATAATAATAGTAAATAATAATCTTGGTAATATGTATATAAAAAATTTTCTTACTGAAAAAAAGTCTTTGAATAGAAAAATAGCTCCAAATTATATATAAGTGACAGTTAAAGACTGGTATTATGCTAATGTTATCCAGTGCTAGATTTTAAAACTGAATATATGTGTCCAAGACTTGTGGTTGTTTATAATCAATATTACTGAATAACTATTTTTTAATTTTACAAAAAATTTTTTATTGATTTTTTTAACTGAAAAAACGGATTCCGACTGAACTTGTTTCCAGCTTATCACATAACTCTACTTTGATAATGTAAAAAGTTTTTTGGATCCCGCCTGTATGTCCATAATTTCTGTAAAAGCTACTTCCTCAACACTTGTGTTCCATGCTCACCAAATACAGCAACGAGTGTTTTAACGTGTAAGATACGGAATGTAGGATTTTGCTATGTAGTCATATCGAAATAGTGTTTATGACTACAGAAAATTTTCTTAAGCACGTTGTTAATGTGTTCTTCTCGCCACTTTTAGAGTCACACCCCGCGTTGAACCGGGTGTGTTATTTCCAGAATACGTGTGTTTCTTTATTTGATTGTGTGATTAGTAAATTTTTAAACTGCCAAGCCATTGGTATATGTTTGGTATATTGTTACATATTTACATGTGTCCATGTGGGGCCTCAGTTTGTGTAGTTTTCGTCGTGCTTGGTTTTGGCTGTATAATCTGTTACAGATTTTTAAAGCTACTTATAATTATTATAAATACAATTTATTATAACAAATTATTTCTGATCATTGATTAGGTCTGAATGCTTTAGGAATTTCCATATAATATGGCACAAGGGTGCTTTTGGCCAAGGAAATATATGTACTAACCACGTCAGGGCTCAGTCGGGTACTGGATGGTGGACAGTTTAGTAAGGCCTTAAACTTTTTGATGGACAAATCAAGTTGGTCAAACTCGCCCGAAATTAAACCCCGATATCACCCCAGGCACCAGTGGTACGTCCTGCAAGGAGACTGTTAGGCTATTTACGGTTAATATACAAAGTTTTAGGAGTAAGACCACTGAGCTTGAAGTGCTTTGTGATAGCAATGAACTTGATATCCTGTGCGTATTTTAACATTGGATGACCCGGGATGATCTGTTGTATTATTCCAGTCCTTCTTATCTGAAATTGTTTTGTCTACTTTTCTCGCAACACCTAGAGGTAGTGCAGCAGTATATGTTTAGAAATTCTCTTAAATGTTAGACCACTGGAACTTGAAACGCTGCAGTGAAGTGCAGCAGGCGAAATTTGCAGGTACTATTGTAAATTGAAATCTCGCTTGTGGTTTTTAGCCATGTATCGTTCACCCCTTGGACAGGTTGCTAGATTCCTTTACCTGCTTGAGTTGTGTCATAGAATTCTGGTCACAACCGGGCCTCTCAGTAGTTATTGGGTGTGACCACAATATTAATTTATGTCTTAACTCGGATGATGCTCAAGACTTCTTAGATCTGCTTAGTAGTTTTAATTGTTATAGTAGTGTTTCCTGCGTCTAAACGAGGTGCTTGCCTCCCTGAACTCAATTTTAACTAATATTGATAAATGGAAGTATGATTTAATTTATAAGTGTTAATCTCAGATCGCTGACCATAAAATTGTTTTTTACCATCAAGCATTGGAGGCCACATGTCATAGACTTAGAGTAGGCCCATTCTTAAACCTTGGGTGCAAAATCTAAGGAGGGAGTACCGTGATAAGGTTATGGAAGCCAAACAAAGCTGCCGTGGGAGTCTTTATTGCACAGTCTCGAAATCCATGCGAGGCAGCCTAGGACTATATCAATAGGAGTGAGCACCCGAGTGCCTGCCCCCCGACACCAATTTTTGCCACAGCAGAAGTGTTATCTACCATGCTTATTTTCTTGATTTCTGCCAAGGATCTTGTTAACTCCAGTAATTTGTCTCTGTAACTCTTTCTAGTGGGAATGGGAATAAGGATGCATATCTAACTTCGGTTCCCGTGGTACCTTTTTAAATTTTGGCGTGGAAACTAGTTCCCGTGGAAGAGGTAGTAAAAGTAGTTACATCTTTAAGAGTTCCAAGAGTAAAAACATCTATGACATGTCTGTGGATTTGGTTAAGAGGGTTATTTATAGTATAGCACCTGGTCTAACAGACTTAACCCCTGGCCTGCTTGTGTCTGTCCGAATGGGTTTTCCCTGGGGTTTTGAAGGCATCGAGGACCGTCCCCGTCTACAAGAAGGGTCCACAAAAACGAGGTATGGAGCTTCAGACCTATATCTGTAATACCTATGTTTCCCAAGGTCATTGAATCTGTCATGCTGGAGCAGCTCTGAAAATTTTGTTGTCACATCACCTCTTGGTACCCAACACAGTTTGGCTTCAAAGGCATACATCTACTGTCGAAGCGGTGGTTTCTCAATTCTTCAAGCCATTCTTAAAATTCTTTTTAAGCAAAATATTCTACCGCTGTATTGCTATGCAACCTTTTACGTGCCTTCAATTGAGTGTCCGCACAAGGTCCTCTTGAAGAAGCTGGAAAGGTATGGCGTACGGGTTGCGCTCTGAAAAACTTGAAATCATACTTACATCAAAGTTTGGGTGCAATACCTTTCAATGCATTGCCATTGAATATTAAAAAATGAGCAAAATCTACGTTTATTAAAAAAAAAAAAAAAAAAAACTAAAGACACACTTTCTTGATAAATGTTTTTACTGTGTAAGAGATTTGTTAAGTTAGATATAGTTTTAGTATTTTGGACATGTAATGTAAAAATGTATTTTGCATTTACGAATAAAGATCTTTGAAATCTTACTTACATCAAAGGAAAAAATCTGTAAGCTGGGAATGGTACAACCTCAAACCCCTTGGTTGTTGAGCATGGAGTTCCTCAGGGCTCAATTCTGGGGTCATTTAAGTTTATCACTTTTATTAATGATATTTATTACAATGTAGCGGGTAATATTCTGTTGTGTGCCGATGACTCAACCTTGTTTTGCAACTCATAAGGACCTGTACAACCGCAGAAACAACTTGTTAAGAACCTTTTTACAAATGCTTCATATTGGTTCAGTTTATAACAGTTTGTGCCTAAACGAGGACAACACTCAGGCGATTACGTTTAGCTTGTGCAACAATGGTACTAATGTGGAGGGAGTGAAGTCACTTGGCTTTTAAGTACTTTTTGTGATTCAATTGTTTATAAAAATTAAATAAGGCTATTGCAATTTATAAAAATTTTATGAATGTAAACAAAAGTTGTTTGACAGGTATTAGGTATTCCATAATATGTTACTTTAGTTATTTTAAACACATATGTTACAGATACGGCCAAATACAATATAATTGAATCGTAAAAGGTAAGGGCTCCATGGTGTAATGGTAGCACATTAACCCGGCAAGTGAGAGATCCAGGTTCAATGTCCCGGCGGAGCAAGTACTTTTTGTGATTCAATGTTTATTAAATTGTTTTAATGCTCTTAAATATTTATATGTCTTTTTTAACTTAATGTAGGCTTAAATGATCCAAAATGTTATAGTCCAATAAATAATTGACTGATTCTTATTGAGACCAATATGAAGTACACAATTAATAAAAGTTAAACAATCAGACATACCTACGTTACCTACAAAAGTGCAGAGAACGTGTGTGTCATATTAGGACCTTGATTCGAAGCTTGTCTGGGATAAGCATGTTGACGCCTTATGTTAGTAAGCTAAGTAGGGTAATTTTTTTCCTACGAAAGCTTAACGCAGAAATACCCTTTGAGTCTGTTAAGTTATCTTACTTTTGCCTTTTTTCCACTCCCACATTGTTTATGGCACCAGGCTTTGGAGACACTCTTGCCAGTGTTATTAGAGTTCTTCGGATACAGTAAAAAGCCCTTAGGGTACTAAGTGTGTGGGCACAGTTGCTTGAAACACTGTAAACCACTGTTTTCTCAACACCACATTATGACAGTGGCGAAAGATTTTGCTTTGTTTTCAGTTCAACCTGGTGAAATTAAGTGATTCTGAAAGGTTTTTTTCTTACTTTTTTAACTCAAATAAGATGGATGTATAAAGGAAATTCACCTGAAACATCTAATAAAACCACTCTAGAGGTTGTTAGTGTGAACTGCGTTTTGAGAAAAAGTATGAAATTTGCCAAAAATCTAATAACAAAAATACCGTATTAAATTGTTTGATGTCGAATAACATTGGTTAAATGACCAATAAACAAATTGTTTTTCCTAATACAGATTGTAGAGAATTTAAGTCCTGAAAACAACAATAATAAACAAAGTTAACTTAAATGTGTAAAAAAGTTATGATATTGAATCCTCAAGTATCCACACTACACAGCAAACTGTTGCTGTTTTATAATAAGGAAGGAGTATCTGATTGGTAACAGCTGGTGGAAATAAACATTTTTAAATTCAAAATCATTTTTTTAAATACAATAAACATTTACAATCGCTTTTAGTCTCACCGGAAGATTAAACAGGATGCTCTAAATGAACCTCCATTGTTTCAAAATACACGCTTTGAGGCGTCTTATCATCAAGTTTCGGACCCATTCATAAACTCCAGGTGTCTACTTAATGGTTTATATTCCAATTAGAAATGTTTAATCGGAGTTATTCAATGGTATCTATTGGGGAAGAGTAAACTAATGTTTTTAAATGTCCCCAAAGGTAAAATATTTCAATAGGATTTAAATCCGGTGATCTTGCTGGCCATGAAACAGGTCCACCTCGGCCAATCGATTGATTTGTGAAACTATCATTTAGGTGTTCACGAACAGCTAGAGAGTAGTGCACAGGTGCCCCGTCATGCATTAACCACATGTTTTGGCGCAAATGCAGAGGTACATCATCAAGCAGGTTAGGTAGCTCGTCTCTTAAAAAGTTCAAGTACACCACGTTATTAAGCCTGGGAGGAAGCACGAATACGACAAAATGATCTGCTAAGATTCCAGCCCAAACATTTACTGAAAACTGAAGTTGTGGGCGATTAGGTTTGATAGCATGAGGATTTTCTGTCTGCCCAAATGTGGTTGTTATGGAAGTTAATGATAGCTGTTTTTGTAAAGTGAAGCCTCATTGGTAAACAAAATTTGTATTCAAAAAGTTTGGATCAGCCCATTTTAAACAGAATTCCATCGACAAAAACAACATGGGGAGCGTATTCTTGTCGCAAAAGAGTTGCTGGAACGTGGAGTTCCTTGGACATGCTGGAAGTGGTATGGGTGTAACTGGTACTCGTGTAGTATTCGCCGAATACTTGATTGGTTCTACATGATCGGGAGCGATGTTCTGCATTACTATGCTCCGAAGACTTCAAAGAACCTGTTTCAGATAGGCGGTGATGAATAGTGGCAAAAATCTTGCGCTTTGACACCTGCGGTTAGGAAAGTTCTTTTGCTAGAACAGACGTCTTGCTGAAGTACTATTTTAGCGTTCCAAACCATACATTAAAATGCATGTCTGCTAAATCAGAGTTTGAATACACATGAATATTACCTTCCATTTTTAATAAATGAAACACACAACACAAAAATCACTAATAAAAATGGATGGAAATAACTAGTTAAAATACTTAACACGAGCACATAATATCTTTACAGTTTGTTGTTTTGTTCAACAATGAGGTGACATATGTCATCTAATAATAAGTGCCAAGCTGATTATTTATTATTTAAAATGTTTAAACAGTTGTTGTTTTAAATAGTTAAATTATTACCAGCTGTTTACCAATCAGATACTCCTTCCTTATTATAAAACAGCAAAAGTTTGCTGTGTAGTGTAATACGTGAGGAGTCAATATCATAACTTTTTTACACATTTAGTTAACTTTGTTTATTATTGTTGTTTTCAGACTTAAATTCTCTACAATCTGTATTAGGAAAAACAATTTGTTTATTGGTCATCTTAACAATGTTTATTCGACATCAAACATTTAATACGGTATTTTTGTTATTAGATTTTTGGCAAATTTCATACTTTTTTCTCAAAAACTGATCATACTACAACCTCTAGAGTGGTTTTATTTGATTTTGCAGGTGATTTTCTTTATACATCCATCTTATTTGAGTTAAAAAAGTAAGAACAAAAGCTTTCAGAATCACTTAATTTCGCCCGGTGAACTGAAAACAAAGCAAAATCTTTCGGCCAGCCATTACTCAGTAATGGAGCGTTTCCGGACCTACCTTTATATAACATTTTTTTTCTTATTTTTAGCTCTTAAATCACGTCTTATAATATTTAACCATATTTGTGACTCACCCTGTATTTATATATATATATATATATATAATAGATATATATATACTAGCAGACCCGACAGACGTTGTCCTGTACACACGTCTTAAATTCGAAAATTTTAAACTTTGATTAATCTGTAACAATCTGGGCTGTTTTGATAAAAATGTCTATTAAAACGTTATTACAATATGTAACTTCATTACATGTACATTTAATCACCCTTCGGCCAACCGATAGTGTGTGAGTATAACATGAGTGATGTGAAATGTAGAGGAATTTTTAAATTGTACATTCAATGGCATTATGATAAATTAAATTGTAAATTTAAAAAATATAACGTTATAAAATTAGTTATTTAAAATTACAGTATAGACTAGTATCGGAACTGGCTAATAAAATTTAATTTAAAACCAATTCCTACACTATTAACAATAGTTATTCACACATGTGATTTGTATGCTACTTAATTTGAACTTATGTGACAAATTTTGACTGCAGATTAAAAAATTTAAATTACAACAAATTATATTAAAATCCAATTAGATTAAAACTTAATTCTCTAAACTTTTAACAATAGTTATTCACACATAGAAACACAACCTTTTGATTTGTATGCTACTTAGGTTATTTGAGGTTATGCGACCAATATACTCACTTCATTAAATTTGCAAAATGAGTTCAATAACTTCAATAAATAACTATAGTTTTTTATGCACTTCAAACATCTTCAATCTCTATTAATGTATTATTACAATTAGCACTTAGCACAATAATAACATGATGTTACAAAACAACACACAAATTTGATAGCAGCACAAACTGTCGGAACAACCTGGAATTAAAATAGAAAAACATTATGGCTGTGTTGTAATATTATAATATTTTACATAGAACAATTGGTGAAACTTCATCTTTGCCATTTGCATTACACTAACTGATCAAGCACTTTACAATGACATTTTTCTAAATTTTAAATGTAAACAATTAACTTTTCTGTCTCTTTGATAGGTATGAAATCAAGAAATACCTTGAAGTCCATGTAAATAGATCTAGGTTACACAAGGTTTCTAATTGCTTCCCTATTATAGGCACTAAAATGTTTAACTCCATACCCCTTACAGTTAGACAGCTCCCGGTTCTTTCCTAAAATCTTGGTTGTCAGACACTCCTTTCTACAGCCTAACTGAATATATTGAATCAGACTATTCCCTTCTGCTCGGCTATTTAAATTGATGTTTTTATTTCTCCTTGTGTTTAGAGTTATTATCTGTATATTGCGTGGTCCAATACTCTTCCAATTGATATATGTACTTGAATAATTGAGCACCGATTAAAATAGTGGTTCTTAGTCATATCATGACTCTTTTGTATTCTTAGATGTAGTCTTTCACAAAATTTTATGCCTAGTATTACTTTAAATATTCACAATTATGCCTACTCATATTTATGTTTGTATTGGTGCAGGGCCTGTTATATATTAATTAATTAATTAGTGCAGGAGCATTAAATATTGCACACTTTTTGTAACTATTAGTCAAATCTTTATTTTTCTTACATGTAATCATTTTATCTAGAATCAGTATTAATCAATGGTTATTCCAGGCTAAACCACGCTTAACAATGACGTAGCCTGATCATTACAGCGGCTTTGGCAATATCACCTAGTCTAGAAACACGTCGAGTAAAACTGCTTCTTGAATCAGTATTAATCAATGGTTATCCCAGTAAGAACCAAGGCTAAACACGCTTAAACAGTAACGTAGTCTTGTCATTACAGCAGCTTAAGCAATAGAACGTAGTCTAGAAACACGTCGAGCTAAACTGCTCCTTGAATCGGTGTTATTCAATGGTTATCCCAGTAAGAACCAAGCCTAATCACGCTTAACAATAAAGTAGCCTTGTCATTACAGCGGCTTTGGCAATGTCACCTAGTCTAGAAACACGTCGAGCAAAGCTGCTCCTTGAATAGGTATTATTCACTTCAGACCTATCTCGATTCTTCAAGTGGTCACCAAAATATTAGAAAAGATAGTAGTTGAACAAGTTTCATCCTTTATAGAACAAGAACATGTCATGCCTGAACATCAATCTGGTTTCAGAAAGGATTTCAGCACTTCCTCTGCTCTTGTGGATATTCTTGATGACATGTATTCTGCAGTTGATAGGAATCTCTGCTGTACCTTGACGTCTTTAGATTATTCACAGGCGTTTGACTCTGTCAATCACCGAATGCTCATCGTAAAACTAAACTTTTATGGGTTTTGGTGATGCCTCTGTAAGATTCATTGCATCTTATTGAAGTAGAAGATCTCAAATCACAAAAATTGGTAATGATTCCTCTAACATACTGCACAGGTCTGGTGGACTTCCACAGGGCAGCTGCCTCGGTCCTATTTTGTTTTCCATCTATACGTCTGATCTTGCCGACACGATAAGGTTTTGTTTCCCTGCACTCATATGCTGACGATTGCCAGCTATTGCTTCCTTACCCATCCTCAGACGCAAAAACGGCACTAACAAAAATTAACAATGATTTTGTCAAAAGTGCTAATGTGGTCGGAAAGAAATGGGTTAGAGTTAATCCCAGATAAATGTACAATTTTAAATCTGAGATTTAATAATGCCGGCCAATCTCTTCCCGGTGACGTCATTTTGAACAACTCGCCCCTGTCTCTCAGTGAAACTGTTAAGTTTCTGGGTGTTAAAATAGACTCACAACTAGAGTTTACAAGTCATGTAAAATATATATATATATATATATATATATATAATATATATATATAATATATATATATATAATATATATATATATATATATAATATATATATATATATAAAATATATATATCAGAAGGTCATTTGTAGATTGAGGATTGTTTGCAGGCTGAGGTCGTTCCTGCCGGTGTCAGCTAAGCTTCAGATTGTCAAGTCATTGATATTACCTTTAATATATTATGCTCTCCCTGCATTTGGAAATAGTTTGACCAAAGAAAAATTATTAATTTTAACAAAGTTAGAAAACTGAGCCATAAGATTTGTGTATGGTTTGAGGAAATATGACCATATCAGTTCTTATCGTAAATTGGCTCAAATTCCATCAATACAGGACACTTGCAAAATTCTAACTGTGTCTCTTGTCCACAAGGTACTGACAACCAGTAGGCCAACATATCTAAAAAATAAATTAGTTGCCCGGTCAATAATCAGGAAGCGTAAGACGAGACAGGATGCCCTGCTGGCGGTGCCACGCGTGCGCCTTGAAAGAGGGAAAAAGGGCTTTTTCTCACTTCGGTCCCCAGCGGTACAACGGCCTGCCGCCTGAAATTAAATATTTAAAGTATGAGGGCGTTTAAAGACAAATTTAAAAAAATGTTAGCTTAAGGAATATTGTGAAGTTATTTTTACTGTTTGGTTGTATATTGTATGTTTAGTTTATACATGACCTGAGTTATTTTGTAAAACAACAATGTTGAAAATCGCTCATGAATATAGGCCTTTTTATTTATTTAATGGTTTTATCCCAGTAAGAACCAAGGCTAATCACGCTTAACAATAAAGTAGCCTTGTCATTACAGCGGCTTTGGCAATATCACCTAGTCTAGACACACATCGAGCAAAGCTGCTTCTTGAATCGGTATTATTCAATGGTTAATAATCCCAGTAAGAACCAAGGCTAATCACGCTTAACAATAACGTAGCCTTGTCATTACACCGGCTTAGGCAATATAACGTAGTCTAGAAACACGTCGAGCTAAGCTGCTCCTTGAATGAGTGACTGCCAAGAAATTATGTCCTTGTAAGTAGTCCGCCTGACTGGTTTAGCCACTGGTAGCCAGAATAAGTGAGAGCTTCTAATTCCCAACTTTGCTTAATAAAATAAACCATTCTTCAACATTACAGTTCAATTAAATAAAGTAGTACCGACTTGCATGGAAGAACCCACAGGAGGATGGAATAATGATAGAGGTATCACACAGTCGACAGATAAACGGACAAAATTCGTTTTTTTCATCTCGAAAGTAATTAATTGAGGTATTTTTTTTAAACATTTTTCTAACAGACGAACTGTATTATTGCACAGACGGGCGTACAAATGTACAGACATTGACGGGACTTAATTATTACTGAAGTTCAGTGTTACTAACTAGAATAGCTACGTAACGTGCCGTGTGCAATATCTATATTGTTACAGACAGTCCTTGTTACACTTGCCGGTAAACGATGATTCGCGGAAAAGTTAGTTATACAGAGTAACACGAGACCCTCTATTGTCTGGGTATAACAACTTTCTTAAACCAAGCTCAAACACAACTGGAAGCTCAATTTCTTGTTTCTTAGTCTTGAAGTTCATGTAGTAACTTGTCAGGATTAATTTTATAATGCCCTGTCTAAGAATAATAAATGTTAGAATATTAGAACGTCTTTAATACATACAGTCAGATAATTAAATATTTTTAAACTGTAAATGCAATTTAATTATCAATAACCCGTTTGATCAGTTAGTAAAATATTGCGTTAATTAAAAAACCCAATAATCTAGAGATTCCAAAAAATATTTTCTGAATGATAAAAGAGGTTAGTTTTTAAGCAAGAACATATTGAGAATTTCAGGTTTTATTAATTTTTACTCTTACTCTTACAAGACGCCAAGGTCTGTAGCCAAGATGTTCTACGAACAGTATATTTCTCTCACGTTCAATCGATTTAGAGGTACGGGTTAATGTTCTGGGGTCGATCCAGTGTAGAAAATTTTAATAGAGTATTTGTCCTCCAGAAATGGTGTTTGCGAATCATCTCAGGACGTAGGAGATTTGAAACTTGTAAACCTCTTTTCGGTGAATTAAAAATACTTACTTCTGGCGGGTCTGGTGGGGTACGAGCTATGTTCTTTTGTTAAGGGCAATTCAAAGCTTTTTGTAAGCAATGGATACTACCATCAGTATCCGACCAGATCAAGAGGGCTGATATCTGTGGCTGCACATAGTACTAGCGCATTTGAGAGTGGTCCATACCACTTGGGTGCAAAAGCTTTCAATGCATTGCCATTGAATATTAAAAATGAGCCTACGTTTATTAAAAAAAAAAAAAACTAAAGACACACTTTCTTGATAAATGTTTTTTACTGTGTAAGAGCTTTGTTAAGTTAGATATAGTTTTAGTATTTTGACATGTAATGTAAAAATGTATTTTGCATTTACGAATAAAGATCTTGAAATCTACTTATAAAAATTCAATATCTCAAGAGGGAATACAGTATTCGAATTTCTATATTAATCCAACCAATATTCTCTATTATTATTAAAAGTGGCTTTTTGTTGTCGCTACATTAAATATATTTATTGGTATTATGGAATAACATTTTTTATAGCGAAACGTTTCCCAAGAACAGCCTGTATTAATCAAGTTTATACTGCAAATTATGGGCTATAGCATTTAGTAATGTAGTAATCGGTACGTATCTATGTCGAATCGACGTATATCCAATGAGATAGACAATAAATTGCAACTTCTATTTATTCAGTAAAATACACTCATGTTTTTCGATGCCAAATATTTGGTTTATGAGTGTGTTCCAACTTTTATATTAAAAAATAGCATTGTTAGTGACTTTCAATAGTCTTTTTAAATCAGGTATCAGGATTAACTAAACACTATGTATGCTGTTAATAAAATTGCATTTATTAAAAAAAAACGGAATATTTTATGTAATGTACCAAAATGGTGCGCCTTCAGTTCTTATGAAAAAAGTGTTGATATCGTGAAAAA
This sequence comes from Homalodisca vitripennis, assembly GCF_021130785.1. Classification (NCBI taxonomy): domain Eukaryota; kingdom Metazoa; phylum Arthropoda; class Insecta; order Hemiptera; family Cicadellidae; genus Homalodisca; species Homalodisca vitripennis. The sequence continues at coordinate 61,287 of NW_025781581.1, read as the reverse complement.
CAGATTTCAAATGTAAAAATTGAAGGTAGCACGTTATTAAAATATCACAAGTAAACCAGAACTACCTTAGGTAAGAAATTAGCATACCGATAAAAGTAATATGACCTAGGTAAATGACAAGATAATTTGGCTCTATAACGTATCCATGAAACAAGCGACAATTAATCTGAAGGAGTAGTGTCTCACAGGAAAATAAAACTGGCATAGCTACTTCTCTTCTTCGCTAGAATGAAACTACAATAAATTTGCATCTGCATTAAAAAAATTGTATTTTTAACTTTAAAAGGTTTTTATGTTTTTTAGGTTTTAATATGAATTTTAGCAAAAAATTTGATTAATGTTAAGATATTCTAATTTACAAGAGATAATTATTGATAACAAAATGAATAGTGTTAAATATGTAATAATTAGCACTCTGGCCAAACGGAGAAGCTCTATAGCTGCCCTATATATTTTAATGCTTTATTGCTGTCACATAATATAATCATAATGATAGTTTGATTTATAAACTCCACATATACTGTATATAATTAAAAATAAATCCATTTCATTTCTAACTTGATGAATGGAAGAAATATCACTGACCCAAGAATACAATCATACTCTGAATAATATGATAATATTATTCTAGTCTGTGTAATCGGAAACCATTGAAACAACTAAATAAGTAAATTAAAAAAAAAAAAAACATTTTCGTACGAATAACATCCGTAAAACCACTTAGGTATAATCTTTGCGTAAAGTTAAGCATGTAAAACAATCTCGAAGTACAAACATCAAGTTGTAGAGTAGCTTTTGCCGTTGCTGGATGTAGATAGAACATTGCACTTAGAGAAGTATATTAATCTTGGTGTTTTCCTTTGTAAACATTTCCTGCCTTTAGTATGATTAAACATGCGAATTTTGAGTTAAGCTTCAGTCAACTTTCTTCTTGATGCATAGACTGACACGTTCGTCTAAAGAGATCCAAAACTAGAGCTAAACAAAACTTTGACAATCCATTAACCCTTTCCAGTACAGAATTTTCTACGCCAAAGCATAAAAATATTCTCGCGGGTACATGATAGATAGCATCGATGGAAATCCTGGAATGTTAACTTAAGTGTACCAGAATGTTGTAAGTTTCATAAAGTATAATTGATCAATGTCACAGCACTTGCCATTACACTTGCCTTTAAAGCTCCAATAAAAAACAGATCTGTGAAATTTGTATAGTAACTATTCTGTATAGACACGTCCTTCATGCAATATTTTACTACTTCTGTACGATCCCGTACCTCGCCCAAAAGCCTGCTGTTTGACATATTAGTTTTACAGTAGAAAGTCTAACTTTCAGTCTTGGTGCATAAAACTAATTTTAATATTTTTTTCATTGTATTCCCTGTTCTAGATATATTTATCGGTAGCTCTTTGCCTTGTGTGGAACCGTTTTGCCTCTCTTGTCCTTTAGTATTTTTATAAATTCCTAGTTTAGCTCGAGAGTTGGACATTTTCGTCTCGTTTGTGTTTGGTTACTATTTGCAATCGTGTGAATTAATATTTTCATCCCATTGCTGAAGCAACTAGGTTTCTCCCCACCATTATGGCAAAGCTTTAGCAATGCAACCAAGCGATAATATCCTGGCCACCAGTACTGCTATTGCTCGCTCACATTTATCATCACAATTATTTTTTGTAAACAGAGTAATTTTATTGTGAGCGATTTAGTTAGCACATAAATAACACAACACGAATGTGTAATAAGTGTTTGGAACTTATAACACATATCTTACAGTCGGCCTTGGTCAAGAATTATAAAATCTTTCTCTATATTCATTTACATACCTTAGAACTTTACAAGGGACTTTAAAGTGTGGTTTCAGTGCGTGCTCGGTACAGTGCTAATACAGGTTTCTTTCTGTGAGCGTGCCATACAAAATTAGAACGTAGCTTCAAAAGAAGTAGATCAATTATAGAATTAATCGGGTTAAGTTATTCAAACTAAAATATTTTCGAGTCTTTGATCTTTAAACACACAGACTTGAAACAGAAACAGATGGACAATGGTATTAAGAACCAGTCGCAATAGTGAGCAACTGATTATTGCAAGTAAGTTTATACAAGACAGAAGTCTTGATATTCCTGAGATTTGTAACAAATAAGTTTGGGATTTCACATATCCACAAGAAAGTTCGTTTGATTGCGTAAGGCGATTTAACCACAAATAATCACTATTCATTGGTTTACTTGGATTAATTATTGGTCTCACAGCAGCTTAAAATACACGAAGTATTGTTGAACCACTAGTATTTAAAATAATAACACGTATTACTAAATACTTACAGGCTAGAAATGTATAATATCATACATAAAATTATTGTATCCTTGGTATTAATTTAATTATATTACCTATTTTATCGTAGCAATAATGAGAGTTACAAAGAATACTATTTCAAGAAAGGTGGGAAACTATTTATAGAAATAATACTTTGTAAGACCTGCCAGAGCTTAACGTAGAGCTATTATCTACTTAACGCATACTGTTTACTCTATCCAATACTCTAATACACTTAAATCCATGTTTTTCTGTTTCCTAAGAGGATATCTATCTTGTTTAGAGAATGCCACCTTTTGTTCTAAAGAAGATTGTTTTATATCATCCGAATTAACATTAAATATAAATTTTTCCTTAAAAGGCCATTGATATTGTCTTTTATGAAGTCGCAAAAATATTTCGGATGCATATTTCCTTTCCTCTAATTAACACTAATAAAAAAGCACTTTCTTATTTAGTTTTATATACCTTCAAGACTTTTACATGCTTGTTTTCAAAGTTTATCGCCATCACTGCAATTTGCAGAATATCTCAATATAACGTGACGACGTTGTTTTTATTGTCAACTTTCCCCTATTGCCGATTTCCCTAGAACTGTCATAAGCTTTGAAGCCACTTCTAATTTCTATTTATATTTTTATCACCTTTTACTATATTTACATAAACGCTTATTAGCCAAAAAATTTAACTGATTATTAAGTTGATTTTTCCCATTTCCAAAACTTAGTTCTCATTTATTTTATAAACAAGTTAAATCGGTGATAGTTATTACATGTTTTCATTAGTAATTGAATAAAGTTTTTTTATTAACGTGATCATATGTTATAAATTAGTTATCTTAATTCACTGTAATAATTCAGATCCGTCTCGAGGAGGCAATCCAGAGCTGAAGACATATTATTTTATTTCTGCAATGTCATTCATATGAATTCATATGAAACACACCTAAATAGTTGGTATGGCATACCTTGTTTTATGAGGCAGTTTTATAAAACATAAAAATTAAGTACAGTTGTTATTAAATTGTTTTAATCTTTTTGTAGCTTGCATGTTTTTTAATATTCAAACTAGTAAAAGTAGGTACGGTAACCGAATACTTAACTATGGTCATATGGCATACCATTTTAAAACCTATTAAATGGAAAAGTTTTTAATATAACTTGACACATTCTTGTGTACAGGATGTGGTAAAAAGATGGGGTTCAATGATGTTTCAGTTTTTTCTGAAACTTAGCAACTTTGCCTTTTGAATCGACCTGAAGCTTAATTTTCTTTTCTTACCGTTTGAACCGATAACTTTTTCAAATTTAAAATTTAACGGAGAATCTAAAAATGATGTAGTTTGCTCATATTTGTCTATACGTTGCTGAGAAATATCAGATTTACGTACAAAAACACGGGTTTTTTTAGAAAAACTGAAAATAATTCATTTCAGACCTAATTTTTGGAGTTAGACCTTTTTTTTTATAACCGCCATTTTATCACATTTACATTGCGTTATAACCCAAAAAATTTTGTCACACCAAGAGCCACTCACCCTGTATATATATATATATATATATATATATATATATATATATATATATATATATATATATACAGATATTGACAGAGGATAGACGACAAATATAGGAACTAAAAAGACACATACCCTGAAAAACCACTTTTTCATAAAGCTATCATGAAAATATTATGAGTCTATGGTATTTGACATAGATTGAAACTAAAATTTGAGGCCAACTAAACCAAGACGGTTTCTCAGTGTATTAACAAGTATTATGAATAAAATGTTTTTAACGGATATAAATATTGATATAAATAAAGGTTTGCTTATAGAAATAAATTACATTTTACAGGGTTCAGGTTAAAAAGTATAGTTTATACTAGCACGTATATACTAGCAAATTACAATTTACTGTAGATAATTATTCTGTAGCACAAACGAAAAGTGTATTTATTTGTTTGAAATATATAAGAAAACATTCTAGGCAAACGCTAATTTTAATACAAAGTTTTTTTGGATATATAATAAAATAGATGTTGTCTAAAACTTGATTAGTAAATCAAGCTTTTTTGTTATAATTCGTTTAAGCAGGTAACTTCCGGAGTCGACGTACCTAGCAAATGTTTAGCGTTCTCACACTATTTATTCATCTAGAAGGTAGGACTTTTAATAACCTCGACTTTCTTAGAAGAAGGAAATAACTAAACGTAAAAAAACCCCAAAAGGGCTCCCTGACACCAGGAATTACACTACACCGATTAAAATGGCCTTATACTATAGAAAGATCGACTAAAATAAAAATATTATAAACTATACTATTAAAGAAAAACATGTTTTAATTTTACAATTTTGTTTTCTTTTAAAAACTGTATCGATGAACAGAGTGGAACAAAAATTGAATTGGAGAACTTATGACATTTTAACTTGTTGTTTTTTCATTTATTTGTACTTTTGTGTAATTTTTACTTATGTATTTAACAACGTTACTTCATGTTGACTTAAAACTGGATAATTATACCACTAAGTAAATAACGTTTAGCCAAGAAATGGATAAGTGATGTTTAGTCAAGAAATATTTTACACTCAATTAGTTTGTGTGACCTCCACTAGTATTACATCGGTTTGAGAAGCGATGTAATACAAGTGGAGCCCCTGGCTGTAGTCCAAATTAATGTTGTTTGTTCTGTGGTCTTGGTGGCATAAAAAGTATACGCAGTGAAGTAAGTAGATTATTTAATTTACATTGGTGTAAAACCCTCTGTATTTCCCTGTAAACAACATAGGTATTGTAGTGAGGCTATCGAAAGGCCGCACTAAATAAAAAGTTATAAGTATAGGTTCGTGTGTTGCCATTGTAGTGATTTGAATATAAATATTTGCTAAAATATTTTAATGAAGTAACTTTATAAGGCAACAAAACACGTAAATCTGCCTAAAATAAATAAAATAATATATAAAATATCAGTTATGAAAGCAGCGAGTTTTATTTAATTTTTGTATTATTTAGGACAAAACAATATTAATATTGCAGCATCTAAAAATGTTTAATTTAAGTAAGAAGAATGCACGTTTAGACACTCTTTATCTTTTATTCTAAGATGTACATTTTTGAAGAATCCCATCTTCAGGTACTTAGGTGAAGGTTATTTACGTGTGGTAGTTAAGGTTTATTATTCTTACTTAATGAATATTAAAATTAATTGCGTTATCTTGTATATTAAGATTTTAGTTAACCTCGAAGGTGAAGAAACTTCTTTAGGTCTTCGAATACGGTAAAACTAAAAACACAGGATTGGTTTCAATATTTTTCAATATTCTTTACAACCTATAAATTAAATTAAAACTTAGGTTCTAAAAGTATTTTTTAACCAGGTGTTAAACGTTTTGCACCCAATAAATAATTATATTTAGGACTATTAAACTGAATTAAGAGACAACAGATTTTTAACCTTTTTATGGCATCAAAGCATTAAGGCTGATGTTTCAATTGACGCTGTAAACATTATTATTGGAAAGATATAACCAATAAGTAAATAATAAAGATTTAACGAAAAATGTATTTTACGAAAATAAAGATTTTAAATTTAAATATTTAAGATATGAGTTATGCAATTTTGCACCTTATGGGATAATGAGACTGTCACTTCGCTTATTTTATAGGAGTCTGATGTTAAGACGATGTAAAGGTTTGTTTTGAGCTTCTTCGTCGCCGAATTTCTTTGGATCTCGTCAGACTAACATGACTCCAGACTCCAGGAGTCAAGACTGAAACAGCGTCAGATAAAAGATGCTGCAATAAAAGGAAGGTGAACTGGAGCAAAATTCAACATTCAAATAGAATAAACCTTTCCTACCATAGCTATGGTATGTGTCGAAATAGGCTCATATAAGTAAGTGAATAGAGCTTTCATAAGAGATTTCCTTATCTGCGAGTTTGTAAAACACAACAATACGCCTATAACTGAGTATACATGTATAGTCCTGTGGACGCAGCGATGACTGTTCCTTAGAATCCGTGTTTTAGTTGTTTGTGAGATGATAATGTTCAGCATTAAATGTTCTTCAAACTACGGAGGGACGATGGTATAAAAAAACTTATTTTATGATTACTTAATTCAAGTACTAAATTATAAAGCTATCAACACGTGAATAATTATAAATATTAAAAAAATTTAATTAGATCATTTATATGCTACAATTAATTACTGATTCCTCCAATCGCATATTTTTTTCCAATTTCAGTGTTAAATAGAGTTCTCTCTTAATTCATAACCTTCTGACGGTTATAGTCCTAATATAATTAGTCATATTGAAGAAAGTAAAGTTTTAAATCAAACCATTACTTATTCACATTGAGATAAGTTTGTAGTTTTTAAAAAACATATTAGGAAAACGCGCGTTAAAATTATGAAGGAACAGCAAAGAGCTCTATGCTCTAAAAAAGGTTGATCTGTTTTTAAGAGTACTTTGTTTTGAGTTTTGTGTGTGTGTGTGTTTGTTTTACTCAATTACATAAAACCTACTGGAACGATTATAATTAAATGGGAAATGGATGTTGTCATTGTCCTTGGTTAAGATACTGGCCTGTTTCTATTTCAAAAACCCACCATGGTGCTATCGGTATTATTGGTGCTAACATTCACCATGCGTAAAATAATAATAATACTAACCTAATAATAATAATTGGTGAACCATGTTAGAAAATAGTGGGAATCTAATCAACTAATCAGAACAGCTGAGAAAATCAGCAGAAACACAAGTTTTAACACTTAAAGATTAATTAATACTTTGAAGATTATTTAAGGAAATAATAACGATTTAGTATTAATGTTCAAGACATTCACGCTTAAGGACTGGAAGCTACCTGTACCGGCGCACCACGTCACCGCGTAGTGACCGGGATGGAACTTGTTAATATTAAGTATAGTAAAGTATAATTAATTATGTACGTTATAGAACATTTTTGTTGTTATTCGTCTCAGTCATTTACACTTTACAAATTTCATGTTACGTGCAGAAACATGCTTTTTCTTGGTTTCGTTGTAATGGGATTGAAATAACCTACAATAATATTCCATAGTTTATCGTGTACCGTTATTACAGCACATATTTTGTAATTTATATGGAGCTAATACTTTATAAATTAAACAACTTTTCGGAAATACTTGGTTTATTCCGAAATTCAAGTTCACCCCAAAAGTTTACAAAGTTTACAAACTTTTGATTCAATTTTATTCAAAAATCACTCAATCAATAAAATCTAATTAAGAGTCTGATTTAAAGATATTAAAATTAAAATTAAACTAAAAATGTATACTTCTCCAAAAATGGTTTAAATTAACAAAACAAAATAAAAAGTTCTCTTCTCAAAATACTCAAAATTAATATAACACAAAACTTGATATTTACTTTATCACCAAAATTTAATTCACAAAACTTCAAAAATTTGAATTAAATTTTCAGACTCTGAAAGATGGGAAACTTTAGAAATTTTTAATACAGTATTATAAAATAAAAGATATTAACTATACGCTGGTACGGGACTTACTACTTTGAAGATTACGGAGGCAGATCGGATCTTAAAACGCACTAAAAATTTTAAATACTTCAAATTGACTTTACCCACGAAAAATAAATTACTCTAAATCCCAACTATTGGGTTAGAGAAAGAACTTCAGCTACTAACTCGACCGCTACACGTACTCCTCAATCGCCAAGACTAGACTGACCGCTCCTCCAGCGAGCCGGGAGGAACGCATCACCCGATACGTCACTGACCGATCAGCTGATTGCCGGTCCAACTGAACAAACAATGTCCCCGCACCGCGTCTAGTTAATAAGAGCCTACTTCCTACCGCGATTCAGCATAAATGAATTTGAACTATGGTACATATTTTCCCTAGCCCGAAGCTGCAATCACGGTAGGAACCTAAACCTTTAAACACTCATCCCGGACTAAGTACAATAATATCCCTCCACATGCACACTTTTAAATAACAATTCTTTTGTACTTATCACTACGTGGAGGCTGTGATGTGTAGTCCGAGGGGTGATGTGGTAGAAGGTGTCCGACGTCCAGTGTGGGTCCCCAGATAGCCATCTCAGAGGGATGTGGTAGGTGAGGAGTCGAGGCAGGTAGCATCTCCAATGATTGTGCGGCCGGTGCAGTGCGGCGGCCTCGTGGATCTCGTGGTTGGCTGGCTCTGGTTCGCTACTAGCACTGCTACCTGCTCCTCCAATCTAATAACAATTTCAGCCCGCGAGGCATTGAGCTCTTGGAGGACATTCCATTTTACAAAATATTCCCTCCGTATGATTGTATGGCTGTCAGTCTTTCACGGTGTTCTTATTGTACGCCTGCGCCAGTGTCGCGAATGTAAACCATTACCAAATGTTATTAATTACAAGACAATCAATTTACAGGGATTACAATGGCACAATAATCAACTGTTTACACACAATAAACCTCATATAGTGATACAAAACAATATTACCATGTCCTTCTACATTTGAAGGAACAGGGAAGAAATATCACTATCAATACAACTCATTGTATAAAAAAAAAAAAAATATATTATTATTACCCTGTCCTACTCTATTGGAAGGAACAGGGAACAACAACACCACAACATTACCAAAATCACCCTGTCCTTCTACATTTGAAGGAACAGGGAAGAAATATATCTCATGATATATCACAATACATCAGAATACATCTGTGTATTTACTTTATCCACCATTAATGCCATTCATTGTCCCTGAAAATTACATGGTTTACAACCACACTCCTATCACACACTTACACTGGCATTTTTATATTATGACTTCTCATCTTAGCCATACAACTGCTGAAATAAAAACGTCGTCACATCACCCTTTTATATTCCAATATTTATTTGTATAATAATAATAAACTACTGGACTCTCATACTTAACTTGTTTTGTGTTTTGGGCCAAATTAATACATAATTATATAATCAATTCTTGAAGTTAATTTGAAAAAAAAAATATATTGTCATTTTATTGTTTTTAGACCCATCTTCAATTCCTTTTCAACAATATAATTTTCCTGAAAATAAAACATACTGACCTTTGCCCCGGGCTAATGTTTATTGAGTTCTCAACTTTCACTTTTAGTACTTTAACTTTAATTGAGAAACATGCACTTTCTTCACGGATCTTTCATCCTTTATATCCTGCACTATAAAGGTCACTTCTGTTAATTTATATATAATCCTGTAGGGTCCACAAAACCGGTTTGCCATTTTTGCCTGAAATTTTTCCGCTTTGTTACTCAGCCAGTGTGTCTTCACGTATACAAGGCTTCCAACTTTGAATGGGTGTTCACATTCCTTATCACTATAGCCTGCCTTCTTCCTGTTAGCCGAAATGGACTTTTTTAAGTTTAACACAGTTCTTTGAAACCTATCCAAATTATCCGGCTTTGACACATCACAGTCCAATAAATCATTAATGTTCCATCTGTTGGTCAATTCCAAGTTAGGCCTATTTCCGAACATAATTTCGTATGGTGAATTTTTAGTAGGTTCCGAGGTCGCACAATTTATCGTTAATTGTAATTCAGTTAATTTGGTGTCCCCACTAAGTTTGATCCGAATTAAAGTAAATTTTTAACATCTGTTTTACTGTCCTCAACTGACGTTCACTTTTGTTTCCCTGTGGTACAAATGGAGTTACAAATTGATGATTGATTCCCCGGGCGAATAAATAGTTCTTTAGTTCGACACTTCTAAAACACTGTGCATTGTCCGACACTATATTTTTGCAATATGCAAAATTTTTAAAAATTTCACTTTCTAATACTTTTATTATTGATTTACTTTTCGCGTCTTTTATCGCACTTAAAAATACCATTTTTGAATGGTCGTCAAGTACAATCAGGATATTATTATTTCCACTACTAGACCTGGTTAAAGGGCCAAAAATGTCTATGTACAATTTATCCATGGGCCTAGCTGATACACCAGAAATCAGTTTGCCATGATAAACCTTACCGGTTTTCGCTAACGCACAAGCTTCGCACATTTTTACCTTGTCTTTTATCAGCCCGGCAAGATCCGCATGGTAAAATAAATCGCATATCTTTCTGGTAGTTTTTAATATTCCATAGTGGCCCCCCGATTTCCGACTCATGGTAATACTTAAACACCATATCTACTAAATGTTCTGGTAGACATATCTTTGGCTTACTAGTAGGCTTACTTCTATACATCACAACTCCCTTACACAAGAAATATTTTTTCAGAGTTAGTACCACCTTTTATACTATTATATATTTTTCGTATTATATTGTCCTGGGTTTGGTGAACCTTAAAGTCTGTATAAGCTAGTGGAAAATTACCTACGCTATTTACAAATACACTATTTACATTTTCTTCCTTAATTGCTACTCTTATGCTATTGTCCGTTACACTATCATTTTCTATACCGTACTGGTATTCTTCAATTTCCTCCACACTTTGCATCTTATCTCTACATTCAAATAGTCTAGATAAATAGTCTGCCACCGCATTGTCTTTTGATTTTACGTGTTTAATTTGAAATGGTAGGCTCAAAATTGTAGCTGCCCACCTACCTAATTTTCCTAATTTCCTAAAATTGCCTAGTACCCACGCTAGTGCACTATTGTCCGTTATTAGTATAAAAGGCCTTACTTCTAGGTAGCTGCGAAATTTGTTTATCGCGCATACCACTGCAAGTGCTTCCTTTTGGTACACAATCAAGTTTCTTTGTTCGGATTCATTGAATTTTTTTGAATAATAAGCCACTGGTTTATTCTCACCTTCTATTTCCTGCATTAAACAGCTTCCTGCTGCCTTGTCACTCGCATCCGTACATAGGATAAATGGCTTATTATAATCTGGTATTATTAATACCGGTGGTGTACTTACGCTTTCCTTTAAGCTGTTGAAGCTCTCCTGGCACTCCTGAGTCCACTCAAATTTCCTATTCTTTTTTCTCAGTTCATTTAGACATGCTGCCTTGTCTGCATAGTTTGGGATGAACTTTGCGAAATAGCTCACCGCTCCGATAAATCTACTTACGCCTTTTGCGTCCTTTGGCTCTCTCGCATCTCTAATGGCAGAAGTTCTATCCGGGTCGACTCTTATCTGGTCCTTAGAGATTAGGTGACCTAAAAACTTGATCTCTTTACATGCAAAGCTCACCTTATTCGGGTTAACTGTAAGTCCATGTTTGGCCAGCCTCTCCACAACATCTCTGACATGTTCTATATGCTCTGGTAAACTTTTACTAAATATTATTATGTCATCTACATAATTTAAAGCATACTGAAATTTTACACCTTGCAACACTTTATTTAATAAGCGGCTCATTGTTCCGCTTCCCAAGTGTAACCCATATGGTACACGATTGAATTCATATGATTCAAACGGCGTAACAAAACCAGTTAAATGTTTGCTTTTTTCCGTAAGTTTTAATTGGTAAAATGAATTACTCAAATCCAAGTTTGAAAAATAAGTACAACCCTTGTAAGTAGTGGTATGATTCGTATACGTCTCCAATTGGATGTTCCACTCTCTTCAACTTACTATTTAATTTTGAGTAATTAATCACCATTCTAGATTTATCACTTCCCGGTTTGGTTACTAAAAATGCGGGGCTAGCATAATTTGACACACTGGGTCTAATTATATTCTGTGCCAACAGTTCATCTAAAATTTTTCTTAATTCTTGCAGCTTGGGGGGGGATAGCGGATACGGCTTCAATCTCACTGGCTCGGGGTCGCTGACTTCTAGGTCAATTTCGAAGTCAATAGCTTGCCCTATTTTATCGGTAAAAACTTGAGGGAATTCGTTAATAATTTTTAAAATACCCTCCTTTGCCTTATTGCACCCTACCACAATACTCTGGTTCACATTATTTATAAGGATTGTATTATTCTGAAATAACTCGATTGTGACTTCTGGTTTAAACTTAAACCAACACATATCCTGTTTTAAATCCACCACCATGCCAGTTTCTTTTATAAAATTTGAACCCAGAATTATTGGCCAAGACAAATTTTTCGAAACTAAAAACTGAACTTTCCAAGAAAAACATTCTATCTTTATTTTTACAATACATTTACCCAGGATTGATAATTCGTTGTTATCTGCCGACAAACATTTAATATCAGTATGTTCAAGAATACTAGCCAGTCCTTTCTTTAACAATGAGTCATAAATGCTTTCGCTTATCAGGTTCACTCCGCTTCCCGTGTCCAATAATACATTATGATATGTACCCTTACCAACAAACACTTTTACAACGGGCAGGGTCATTGAACCTTGGCTACGTCCGGCCCTTTTTACATTCATACAGGAATTTCCCACATTATTCTTACCCCTTGCCCTCATTTGTTCTCGACCTCTTCCATAATTATAATTATTTTTAATGTCAGTGGGACGTGACCGGGGAGATTCCACTCTCGCACTGCCTTCTTGGAATTCTCCCCTATTTACAAGTTTTTTTGGGACCGCAGATTTTTCGAATCTCGGTATCTGTCCTCTCTGAATATTTTTAAAACAATCCCTAGCGCTATGTCCCGGTTTATTACAAATAAAAGATTTTATTATTGCTTTCTTTACCATCATGGGATTGTTTACATACGAGTTTGCAGTTGAGTTTACATGACTTTTCAGAACAAAGTCCGATTTACAAACTTTACGTTCCTCGCACACCTTCACTTCTTCATAGGCTACGTTCTGCTCATATATACACAAATTGTCAAGGTCGGCAAAATTTTTCGGATTTGTACAAAATACCAGTCGGGCCCTTACTTGAGATGAGATACCTAATTTTATCAATTCTGTCAGTTCGGTCTCAGAATAATCACACAATAGCAATTTTGCATTTTGCTTAACGTTTAAAATATAACTGCTCAGTTTTTCATCAGGTTTTTGTGATCTAGTTACTAAGTCCCTCTTCAAGGCTTCTCTATGACCAAATGGAACAAAATAATCTAATAGTCCTTTGTGTACTTCACTAAAATTACTAGCATTCATCTTAAATTGAAGCATTTTATTGTAAAGTGGACCAGTGGCATAACCTACACTCATATTTATGATCTCACTATCACTTAAGCTAGTTTCACCCTTAATTTTTAACATTATTTCGATATAATTCAACAATTCTGAAACATTTAGTCCATCTGTGGGTTTAAAACATTTTAAAATCGCTCTAGGGGATTTGGTAATTTTGCAAAATTCCCTTCTACATGTTTCTCCTGGTGAAGACTCAAACCCATAATATCCTTATTTATAGTTTGAGACACGGGCTTGCACATCTCTTCGACTTCCTCCTCCTCCAGGCTTGTATTTAGAAGACTAGTTTCAAAATTAACAATTTCCTCCTCGCTTACACCAAGTTTTCCTAATTTTGCCTTAATTTCAATCAAACCATCCTTAAGTTTTGAAATTAAGGTTTCAGACGCTCCTTCCCACTTATACAACTCACATAATACATCAACTCTCATAGTGAGATGTTTGTGCCTACACACTAGTCTCAAATACTCGCCTGTCGATTTTTCCTCGGACAAGTTTCCTATCTTGACAGATAATGCCTCCAAATCAACTTTTATCTCCTTTAATGCAATGCTAGGTTCTATACGCCCCTTCAGATTACCAGCGTTGCCCCTGATATTTAATTTCAAAAGAGACCTCAACATTTTTCTAAGATCCTGAACGGTGTCGCTTTCAGAAGCATTTCCGCCCCTAAAATTTATTTCAAATATTAATTCCTTTTTGAGCAACAGATCTACATGCGCTAGCTCCATTTTTATTTTAAAATAATTTTCTTAAAATAAATCAAATATTCCAAACTGACAATATTATTCTAAGTCCTCAGTCTTACACACTACACAAAATTATGCAGGTTTATACACAATGTTCAAGTTCATACAAGTCTTATACAAGTTACACACACTTACAGGTATCAGACAAGTTTATGCAAGTTTACAAGTTCTTTCCTGTAAATAACCTGTTGTACAAGTTTACGCTCAAAAGGAAATAGCAGATTGGCGCAAATTATGTACCGTTATTACAGCACATATTTTGTAATTTAAATGGAGCTAATACTTTATAAATTAAACAACTTTTCGGAAATACTTGGTTTTATTCCGAAATTCAAGTTCACCCAAAAGTTTACAAAGTTTACAAACTTTTGATTCAATTTTATTCAAAAATCACTCAATCAATAAAATCTAATTAAGAGTCTGATTAAAAGATATTAAAATTAAAATTAAACTAAAAATGTATACTTCTCCAAAAATGGTTTAAATTAACAAAACAAAATAAAAAGTTCTCTTCTCAAAATACTCAAAATTAATATAACACAAAACTTGATATTTACTTTATCACCAAAATTTAATTCACAAAACTTTAAAAATTTGAATTAAATTTTCAGACTCTGAAAGATGGGAAACTTTAGAAATTTTTAATACAGTATTATAAAATAAAAGATATTAACTATACGCTGGTACGGGACTTACTACTTTGAAGATTACGGAGGCAGATAGGATCTTAAAACGCACTAAAAATTTTAAATACTTCAAATTGACTTTACCCACGAAAAATAAATTACTCTAAATCCCAACTATTGGGTTAGAGAAAGAACTTCAGCTACTAACTCGACCGCTACACGTACTCCTCAATCGCCAAGACTAGACTGACCGCTCCTCCAGCGAGCCGGGAGGAACGCATCACCCGATACGTCACTGACCGATCAGCTGATTGCCGGTCCAACTGAACAAACAATGTCCCCGCACCGCGTCTAGTTAATAAGAGCCTACTTCCTACCGCGATTCAGCATAAATGAATTTGAACTATGGTACAATCGTAGCTAAAGTTGTGTCAACTGGAAAGTTAAGGACATCTACTTTAGTCTCCCTTTAGACTTAGAATATCTCCACACTGGTCTAAATTACTATTACTTCAATCGTCACTGAAAAAATTATATAAAACAAAATGAAATATTAGAGAGAAATTCGAAAATACTTATAACAAAAGCGTTACTCTCAAAATTCAGTGCCCATAATTGAACTTTCATAAAAAAAGGATGAAGAGATCGGAATGTCTTTCAGAGGCTAACAATAACTCCGGAATGTTTCTAATTGTCCGTTAAAAGAATATACTCATAGTACCTGTTTTTCAAAATGAAATTGCATTTAAAGCTATTATATTATGTATATTATATACACTTGTGCAAGCGGAAATTGTAATTAAACGTAGAATCACAAAAATGATTTCCTTCCCTTGGACTCCAACCCGTGCGTCTCACTTGCAGGGCGAGTGTGTTACAACTACAACACAGAGCCCTCGCTTTTTACCATTCAACTATATTGCATTTAACCGTTTCTGTCACATATGTGTTTGAATAAGTAAACTAACATATGATTGGATGATCAAATAATTGTTAAAGCCTTTTTAAATTTATAACAATTGTGTAAGTGGTAATAGCCTTATTTAATTTTCAATTTTATTATTCATTTAAAACTTTTAAACATTTCAATTACCCAGGCAAAAATTAAAAAAATAAAATAAACAAACCAAAACATCCACCAAACTTCAATTGTAAAACACATCCAAAGTTTATTACACATTTTTTCCTTCACTACAAAAAATTAACAGTATTATGAAAATTGCCCATAATGTCCTACTTTCCTCACCAGATACCCAAAACTGTTATAGCTAAAGCACCTAGAGTAATATTTCGAAATCCTCAAAATCTTTAAAACAAACTTTTGCAACCTAATCTACCTAAATTACACCAACCCGTTACTAATGGATGTGAACCGTGCAACAAACCACGTTGCGGTTCTTGCAAAATTATGAAAAACTCTAGAGAATTCAAAAGTAGCGTAACAGGTTTAACATATCCCATCATTGGCAAAGTAAACTGGTGACTCTAAGAATCTAATTTACCAAATTAATTGTAAATTTCGTAACAAACAGCACATTGGACAAACATCTTACCACCTTAGAGTCAGAATAACAGGGCAAAGATTTGGTATTTTCCATAAACACAAAGAGAAGCCATTGGCCAAATATGCTGCTGAGCACAAAAAAAAACAAAATTAAAGATTTTTATGACCTTTAATGAATTAATAAGGTCTTCCCTTGTCCTGAAGAAAATTTAAATAGATTAAAATTTTAAAATGTCGAACAAGCCCATCAGTAACTTTTAAAATCAAAATACCCAAATGGATTAAATTTACAATTAATGTAACTTTTCCAAATTTCCATCTGTCCCATTAATGATATAACAGCTGAGTTTTTGAATGTTTAAGGTGCTTATTTACATTTTTGGTTATTTTCATTTTATTTGTTGTATTTCTTGTTCTCTTGATATTTATATTATGCTTCATAAAGATGTGGGTATCAAATCCCACGAAATACATACAAGCTTTATATCTTCGTTTTTCGTTTAAATAATTGAAATACTATATATATATATATATATATATATATATATATATATATATATATATAGGTGGCACTGGTGAGCTGTGTTTCAGTGGAAATCTCGCTCTGTTATTTTTCGTGTTTTTAACATTATTTATCGTATTGCATACAACTAATTTGTGGTAAATCTACTTGTAAAGATATAGTTTACAATGCCGAGTAATGGTGATGGTGTTAAATGTGGCAAATGTAAAGAAGATATCCCTCTGGATGGAGAGTATGCACTTTGTAGGTTATGTCAGTCAAGATATAATTTTGATAATTGTAGCATGAAGGCGCAGTCATGGAAAAGTCTGGGGAAGGCTGGACAAGGAAAATGGAGTTGTGTATCTTGTAGGTCCAAAGAAAGAACCTCTAGTCAGACGCAAGAGGATGAAATATTATCTCATGAAGTTACGACCAAGATAGATAGCCTATTGGCACTCATTCCGGCAGTAAACCAAATTAAGGATACGTTGGAATTCTTATCCGGAAGATATGATGATATTTTAAGTGAAATTAAATTGCTTCGTCAGGAAAATAAAGACTTAAAAGTTGAGCTGAAAGAAGTCAAGGCAAAGCAGCAGGTTAGTGATGCTACTGTAAAGGACCTACTGAGTAGGGTCAACGAAATGGAACAATATGGTAGAAGAGTGAACCTGGAGATTCATGGAGTGCCTGTGAGGGGTCCCAAGGTCGAAGAAGAAGATACGTATGAAGTTGTGAAGGAATTAGGTAAGACTATTAACGTTCCCTTTGTACCGGAGGAAATCCATAGGCTTCACAGGCTTCAGAAAAGGAAAGATGGAAATCCTCCTGCTATAATGGTACAGTTCTTTTCCAGCCAAGTGCGGGATAAATGGCTTCAAGCAGGGAAGAAATCACGACTTTCGGATCGGGATACGGGTAAACAGGTGTTCTTCAATGAAAACCTATCACTCTACTACAAGAATCTGCTGAGAGACACCAAGGCAAGAGCTAAAATCTATAACTATAAGTATGTATGGTTTAAAAATGGGAAGGTATTTGTAAAAAGAGGTGAAGGAAGTGAAAATGTAATTGTAATCAGAAGCTTAGATGACATAAAGAAAATTGGTGTATAAGGATTCTTAGGTTAGCCTATATTATTTTAGTAATACATCACAAAATTATGGATGGTCTTCAAACAGATCTAGATAAAAATGTCAGGTTTGAAAATTACAGTGATATATACAGTTGGTTTTCTCATATTTCTGAGGATCTTGAAATAAGAGTTTTCCATTTAAATATAAGGTCAATAAAAAAAAACTGGGATGCCTTGAACATTCAGTTGCAAAAATTCATTCATAGATTGGATGTCATAGTTCTGTCAGAGATAGCTTGCTCATGTGACGAAATTGTTGGGTACAATTTATATGGATTCTCGAAAGTTGTTTCATGTAGGGAAGGTAGAAGAGGAGGAGGCTTAGTACTATTTTATAAGTCAGAAATGTTTACTTTCAGTCAGTTGAAGCTAAGGGTAGATTCATTTGAATGCATAGCTGGTAAACTAGAATATTTACTACTTAAACAAAAATGTATAATACATATTATAGCTATTTATAGGCCTCCTCCTACAAGTACAGGGTTTTCAACTAGATATTTCGTGACAGAAATTGATGATATTTTGAGACAGTATTTTTCTGTAGGAAGTGTGGTATTTTTGGGAGATACTAATATCAACATTATTGAAAATACCGAAATTATAGCTCAAGATTATGAAACAATGTTAGTATCTAAAGGTCTTGTTAGAGTTATTGATGATTTTACTAGAGAGGAAACCAAGGCAGGTAGGGTGACCAGATCTTGCATTGATCACTTGTACATGAGAGACGTTTTTAATTTTTAATGAAATTCTTGGTTGTGTGCTGAAAACTAAAATTTCTGATCACTATCCTATTGGTGTTAAGCTGTCCCTTAAAATGAAATCAGATATCCAGTTCTTAGATTTAAATGAAGGTAAAATAACATATGACGAGTCTAAGTTAAAAATAGCACTACAGAATATTAATTGGAATCATATGCCTGTAGATAATACCAATAGAGCATTTGAATTTATAGTTAACCAATTTAAAAAAACATATGAAAATTGTAAATTTAACAAGTATAATAATAAAAAAGTACAAGAACACAATACACGTAGAAGGATTGAAAAAGAGTGGATGACGGATTATTTGAGGGATTTGACCAAAGAAAGGGATAGATTGTTTAAAACATGGAAATCGGATCCGACAAATGCTAGGCATAGAAATAATTATACACTGTTTAGAAATAGGGTTACATATGAAATTAGAAACAGAAAAAAAATGTATACTACAAAACTTACTTCTCAAATGTAAGGAATGATATAAGAAAAATGTGGAAAGGCATAAATAATTTATTAGGAAGAACGAAAGACAAAAATACCGATTTGCTGATTATTAATTCGATGAAACAAGCAATTGGTAATATTACAAATGAATTTGCTACTCATTTTGACGTGGGAGTTACACAGGCTGTTCATAGATGCAATACAGTTAAAGAACTAATAAGAGAAAATAATCTAAGAGAAAACCTTTATATCCCTAAGGCTACAGCTAGAGAAATCATAAATCTTATACAATCAGTGAATGAAAATAAGCCTCCAGGTATAGATTTAATAAGACAAAAGGATTTAAAAATACTCTCACATTCACTTGGACCTGCATTGGCGAGAGCAATAAATTTGTCTTTGAGTGAAGGAATATTCCCTGAGTGTCTTAAGACTTCAATAGTGAGACCTATATATAAAAAGGGCTCTAGAGAAATTTATGAGAATTATAGGCCAGTGTCATTGCTTCCCAGTATAGAAAAGATATATGAACAATTTGTTGTGAATAAGTTGAATGGGTTCTTGAATCAATGTCACATTATTAATGAGAATCAATATGCTTTTCAAAAGGGTAAGGGAACTGAACTTCTTTTGAAGGACTTTACTAAACTATGTAAATGAACAGTTAGAAAAAGGGTGTTATGTATTGGCTTTATTTTTGGATCTATCAAAGGCATTTGATACCATCAATCATAATAAGATGTTAGTAGTCCTGGAGAACATTGGTGTTGTTGGAGTAAACTTAAACTGGTTCAAATCATATTTACAAAACAGAGGTTACAGAGTAAAAAATAGTAAACACTTATAGTGAATATAAGCTAAGCAACTGTGGTGTACCACAAGGTAGTAACCTTGGTCCATTACTGTTCAATATCTATATAAATAATATTTTTAATGTAACTAATTATGTAAAGGTGTGGGCATATGCAGATGACATCCTTCTGGTAGCATCTCATATGGATCTGGTAACTGCCCAAGCAATGCTTCAAAAACGATTTTAATGAAATAAATAAATGGTTGCATAATATGGAACTTGTTATAAATCCAAAAAAGACTGTTATGATGAATATTCACTTAAGAAATAAAAAAGTAGGAAATGAGCCTGTTTTAAAATACCACACATGTATGTGTGAGCAACTACACACAAGTTTATACCTCACTTCATGTGATTGTGACATAATAAAATTAGTATGTACCTATGATTATCTTGGGATAACAATAGATAATGGTTTAACATGGAAATACCACATTGAGAAAATCCAGAAAAAGATTTGCTCGTGTGTTGCTGTATTTTATAGATTAAAAAATATATTGAATATTGAAAGCAAGACTTCAGTATACAAGGCGTTAGTGGAGTCAATTGTTAGATATGGAATAATTGCATATGGAACAGCTGCAGATAACCACCTCAATAAGATACAAAGCCTTCAAAAGAACTGTCTGGATATGATGTTGAATGGCAGAGCTAATGGTATTACAGAAAAACAGTTGTATATACAAGCCAATAGCTTGACACCAAAGGGTTATTACAAGTATAGCATCCTTGTATATTATTTTGCAGACAATAAATATAAAATTTCAAACAGCAAGAACACTTCTATAGCTTTAAGAAATATTGAAAAATTCAAAGTTTATAGAATAACAAATACTTTTGGTAAAAGATTGGCAAAATATATTGTTCCTTGCCTATTTAACAGTCTACCAAATTATATTTTTAATGAACATAATTATTGTAAGTTTAAAAAACTTGTTTACAGGTGGTTAATGGAAGAGTTATAAATTTAGAATATAGATCTGTATAAACATTTCTAGATATTATTAACTTATTATGTTTATTAGTAAAGAAGAATTTGTGAGTATATAGGGTATGTATGTATGTTATTATTTTAATGTTATTGTGGAAATTTACTGTTGTTTAATGATTGTTGCTGTGATAAATATATAGCCTATATTAACTTGTTGTTAACTTATACCATAATATTGTTATTTTTTTATAGTTTAGTTTTGTTATTGCAATGTTGTTGTTTGGGGTCTGTTGTTGATTTTGGTTATTGCTGTGATAAACATAGTGTATATTAATCTGTTATTGTGGTCCATGTTATATTTTTTATAGTTTTGTTATGCTTTTGAATATTATGAATAAACATTATTAGAATGTGTTATATGTGATAAACATATAGGCCTAGTATATATAGTTATTATAATATGTTATTTATTGTGTTATAGTTTAGCTTAATAGTTTTTGATTATTTATGTAACCTGATTAAGCTTCATGAATCTATGGTGGATCTGGTTGCCCTATTATAGATAAAATCAGATACAGAGTAAACTGTATATTTTTGTTGCAAATTCTGACATAATGTTGTCAGTTGTTTGTGTTTAAAATGTTTTTGATGTGATGATGTGTGACACCTCGGTGTTAACGCCCCAAAATTTTAACGAATAAATTAGTTTAACCTAATACTACGAGAATGTCTTATTGTTACTTTAGTGATTATCTTAACCACCTTTATACTGGTAAGACCTCCACAATATGTAACAATGCTGCCGTACACATCAAGTGCCATCCGGATTAATATAGAAACATATAGGCCTTAAGGCCACTTCAGAAGAAAGGGACAGGAGTTCTGCCACACCCTGTATATGCATTGAATTGAAGCCGCGGTGATGCGACAACGCCGGTGTTGTCGCAGCCACGTGTACGGAATGCGCTGAAATCAGCAATAGTTGTGTTGTACGCAGGCCTTGAGCAGTCTAAAAGCACCATGTACTTTGTTAATTACTAAATGAATCGCCTAGGCGGCAGCACCTCTCAGAGTACCATCCTAAGACGAAACGCCCTCTGATTGGTCCGGAGCCTTGGCGGCGGGAAGATCGGGCGATGCTGAGGTGATGCTCGGAGAGTCGGCTAACTTGTGCGGAACGCGACAGACGTTAACTTAGGCCCTCTCCCCCCTCTCTCTCTCTCTATCCATATTTTAACTTTTCGGAAGCCAAATTCTAAATTTGTAATTATGTGTTAATCAAACCTAATTATTTTATTAATCTAATCCAAAGAGTGTGCTAAATTTTAATAAATCATTTATTGGTTCGACTCCGTTGTTTTATTTTGAAAGTTTATACAACCTTCCTCGCCACGAACCCAAGAGAAGATCTTTCGCCTCCCACTGGGCAAACGAAGTCAACCTACCACAACTGGTGTCAGGTGTGGGGTTGGTACAGACTGCAAGAACGTCACCAACATGCGAGGTAAGTGATTAAATTAATAAATTCAGCATTAATCTTCTTAATTAAATTTTTTCCGAAATTCAAATCTAACACTTTTGAAGAAAATATTTCACTCTAATTAACTGCAATTTCATCTTACAAACATTTTTGTGTCCCGTAGAGAAAAGAGCTAGTTTTTCAATTTATTAGAAAGTTTTGGAATAATTAGAATAATTGTAATAGAAATTACTGGCGGTCATTAACCACGTTAGAAGTTCTGACCCCCCCCCCTCTCCGCATTGTTAGAGTAAAGTGCGCGTCATAATGGCGTGATTTGTGAATGAACATTGCGGAATAGGTAGTGTAAAATTATTTACCATAAGAGTTTTTTTTAGAGAGAGAGAGGAAAAATTATAACGGTATATGAACTTATAATTATTGCTGGAGACCGGGGGAGTATTAATTTGTGAGTTACATTATTTTAATTTCAACTGTAATAGCTAATAACAGAATTAGACTACGCATCGAGATGGCCGTGGTTGTTGAGCGAAAGTGACGCTCGAGGTGGCTGTGTAACTGCGCATGAGATACGTTTCATTGTTGACGCTGTAAAAATACGGCCAGCGACGGCACTACTTGTAGATAGAAGGGGGCTACCGATCTTAAGCTATACATTGTAATGGTGATTGTGATGAATAATGGGACAGTTGTTTGAAAATATAAGTTTATTGAAAAATAAGTGTTTGTAGAATATATTAACACATTAACCTAATAAATAAAAAGCTTTTAAATTAACCTAGTCTTAATTGCATGTGGAATTAACGATACACATAAATTAAGAAGGAGGTCTATGAGTGACTTGGATAACGCCTGGGCGTTAGTGGAAGTAAGCCATTGATTGGAATCAATTGAAAAAAAATAATAACTATAGATTGATCTTATATTGTGAAAACTTGATTAAATTGATTTAAAATTAATGTAATTTAATATTGCAAGTAAATATTGAAAAAAAAAAGAAATAGTAAGTAGCTAAAAGGTCAGTTTCACCGGCTTACTTCTGCTATCAGGTCAAAGGGCCCAATTAACTCCGATCTCCTTAGGAATTAAGTACCATAATTAATTAATTGTATCTGGTTTGACTTGTAAACTTTTGAAAGAAGATAAATCCTAGTATAACGACGAAAATTGATTGGACTTAGAATAATTCAACGTAGACGCACCTAGTATGCGGGGAAGAATAGTGCAATTCCAATTTTCGGAAATAATCGTGTTTTTGGGCTAAGGACTTAG
This sequence comes from Homalodisca vitripennis, assembly GCF_021130785.1. Lineage (NCBI taxonomy): Eukaryota > Metazoa > Arthropoda > Insecta > Hemiptera > Cicadellidae > Homalodisca > Homalodisca vitripennis. The sequence continues at coordinate 37,641 of NW_025781581.1, read as the reverse complement.
CCGAATTTTCAGAAAAGTTGGAATTTCCTTAAATCTTTAACAGACGGCTTGTGATCTTTTGAGATTTAAATATGTGGATTTAATTAGACTTTTGCCGCGATGGGACTTTGGGAATTCGCGCTGGGAATCTTAACAGCATCCTAGTAAACTTTTAATTGGACTTTAAATTTTTTTTTCATTTTTAATTATTTTCTCTTAAAACCCGACAACGTACGGACTTTGTTGTGTGAGCCCCCGACGGACGTAGTAATAATTAATTGGGATTTATAAATTCATCTTCTTTATTTTTTTTTATTGATGGGGACTTAGGGAATATACCTCGTTTTGTAATTTGAAGGAAACAATTACATTGATTAGCCTGTTCGGTAGATGTTTTGTTCTTTTTTCGCTTTGGAATCTAGTATCGGCCATCAACATGAATCCCTACCTTTTGATAAAAGAAGAAAATCAATACGAGTTGAAAATCCGCGGTCAACTTACGACCGGTAGTGCAGAGGACTTACGGAAACGGTTGACTAAATGTGTCAAAGCCAACATGCCCGTTGACCCGGCTGTTTTGGCATCTCTGGACGTGGAAGAGGAGTTAGAGGCCTGCGAGGCCAAGCTGAATCGATTATCCACCTCCATCGACGAGTACGAGGGAGACTATACTGATACGGAAGGCCAGCGGCTTCAGGCCCGTTTATGGCACAACTACCTCAGGATTCAACGTATCCCAGTAGCAACCGAGGCGGAAGAGGAACGCCAGCGAAACTTATTAAACGAGACGAAAACGCTTTTGTGATGCGGCTACCGAGCAAAAGGGCGCGGTGGAAAATAGGAGTGAAAATGATGGGAAATTGATGGATAGTGAGCCGGCAGTTGACCAAATGCACCCGCCTCGTGTAACCGCGCCCGTGGTGGCGAGTCGAGCCAATGTGGAAAACTCAGCACCAAGCCCGGCTGACCAACATGCACCGCTGGTCAGTCCAAGCGCTATACCACCGGCGCCACACGACTCGTATCAACGCACCCGAGCCGTGCCTGTCTATAAATGGGGGTTGATGTTTGACGGAAGGTCACAAAGCGTGGGGGCATTCTTACAACGCGTTGAAGAACTCCGAAGAGCTAGGGGCGTGACTCCTACCGAACTTTTTGAGTCCGCTGTGGATTTGTTCTCAGGATCAGCCCTAGTGTGGTATCGATCCACAATAGGCCGGATAAATACCTGGGAAGAGTTGTGTCAGGACTTAGAAGTAGTCTTCCAGCCGCCCAACCATGACATCCGGTTGCAGCGGGAGATTTTTAATCGCATGCAAGGGGAGACCGAGTCAATCGATCTCTTCATTGCGGCGATGGAAGGGTTGTACGGGCGACTGGCCACCAATGTGCCCGAAGAAAACCAGGCTGCGGCAAATGTATCACAATCTAAATTCCCAACTACAAGATAGGTTAGCCTTGTTTGATGTTACATCAATCGAGCAGCTACGGAAACTAGGTCGAAAGGCAGAAGCGGGACGTTACCGGTCAGTAGAACAGCGCAATGTGCACAGGGACCACGACGTGATGGAGCCGGACCTAGCTTACACACCTGTAAGGCGTAGGCCAACGAGCGACGCTGCACATCCTCAATCAGATAGAACAATATTCCAAACAACTCGGGAGGCTGACGTAACTTGTTACAACTGTCACGAAAAAGGGCATATGTCGAGAGAATGCAAAAATAGAAAAAGGCCGCCCCTTGATAGGCTAGCATGCTGGCGCTGTAATAAAGTAGGCCACATACAGCGAGATTGTCATGTTAGGCTGAACGCAAACGGCCCTCGTTCGGGAAACGAGGCCGGGGTAAGTGGGAGCGCCGCCATGACACCCCGCAAGTAAAGGATGCTGTCAACCGACAGCTTCCGAAGGCGAGATTAGTGATCAGGTACAACGCAAAAAAAAATGTTACCGCCCAAAAGGATATAAGAGTAGTGCCTGTAGTTCGTGAACTTGTTGACGAGTTAGTGGCAATTGGTCGGATTGAAAATGCGGAGGGTAAAGTTTTAATCGATACAGGAGCGCAGGTGTCCTTATTGAAGCGTGGAGCCTCCTCCGCCGACCTTTTAAAAACAGATGTAGTATTAAGAGGAATCTCTGGGAAGGTACTAAAAACATATGGTCGCCAGCGAGTAGCCTTGAACCTAAAACCGGGAGTTCAAGTGCCAGGAGATTTTGTAGTGGGAAATCTGCCAAAAGGCTATTTAGCGGTGCTGGGCTGTGATATATTAGGTCAAGGGAACGGAGAGATTAGTATAGAACGCGGCGTGCTCAGGTTATCGGGAAAAGGACATTTGGCTGAACCGCATAAGAAAAGGGGAAACCGTGCCGGACCCCAACCGCAGTGCTTCCGGAAGCGAGCAGCCGAAGCCACAGCGTTATGTGTTTTGTTGCAACGAGGTCAAAATCCCACCACGTTTGTGAAAAAGTTGTTCGTGTCAAAATTAGTCGCCTTACCACAAAACTAAACGAGTTGGAAGGCGCAGAAGTGATGATTGAGCCCGGTGAGTTTATAATGCATGGCGTCTACATAGCCCGGACTTTAACAAAAATAAAACAAAATTGTTGTTGGATCAAGACCGTGAATGTGAGCGCTGAGGAAGTCACGTTGGTGAAAAATTTAAAACTAGGGACCCTTGTTAGTGATATTGATCCTGTGGAGAATGAACATTCTAATCGGCGTAAATTGGTAATTTTAGCCGACAGCCATGGTAGGGGCCTGCAGAGTATTTTATCAGAGAGACTGCCCGGAAACGTTGAAGTAGAAGTTTTTTTTTTGCCTAACGGTAAATTGAAACACGTAACATCAAGATTAGGCAATTTGCTAAACAAATTGACTTCCAATGACTCAGTAGTTGTAATAGGAGGAACAAATGATGTAGATAAGTCGATGCCTTATCCGTTGACCTTGCAGCAGGCTTTTGTAACCTTGCCGGCGGGATGGAAAGCCAATGTCATCGTGCTCTCCATATTTGATCGCTATGACACGGATCTTAAGGCTGAACTGAGTGACGCGAATGGCCTCCTCAAGGCCATCGTTCAAAATTTAACGAAGCAAAGCAAGGGAAAAATTGATTTCTTGGATTTAAAAGGAAAACTAAACCGACGCTGGTATACGAGGCACGGACTGCATTTGAATGAGGAGGGGAAGTTAAATTTAGCACGACTTATTAAGGATAAGGTCATATTGAACCATAAAGTAGCGGAGGTAAGAGTCGGAAGAGTTGAACGGTGTGATGAGGCGGAGTTGGAGGCGTGCATAGATGCAAAGCTGGCCCATCTCTCATTAGAAGAACGGGCTCAGTTGAAAGCCACCCTCCTAGAGTTCGGCCATGTTTTAGATTGCAGAGACAACCAACCCCTTGGTTGTACGTCTGCTGTCAAACATATAATCCGAACTGGGGACGTTGCGCCCATCTATAAGAAAGCCTACCGCGTACCACACCATCACAAGGCCACGCTCGACAGTCTCATCCAAGACCAGCTGGATAAGGGCATAATTGTTCCTAGCCAGAGCCCATGGGCTTCGCCAGTAGTACTAGTGCCTAAAAATTCCCCGGACGGTACACCCAAGATGAGATTCTGCGTTGATTACAGGGGGTTGAACGCCGTAACTACCCCCGATGTGTACCCTCTCCCTAATATCACGGAGACCCTAGATTCGTTGGGTGGCTGTACGGTTTTCACCACTTTAGACCTTCGGTCAGGGTACCATCAGATCCAAGTCGACGAAGAGAGTAGGCCCAAGACCGCCTTCAATGTGCCGGGAGGGCACTATGAGTACCAACGCATGCCGTTTGGGTTAAGCACCGCCCCCGCTACCTTTCAAAGATTAATGGACTCGGTTTTAATGGGGTTGAAGGGTGAAAAATGCCTTGTCTATTTGGATGATATAGTTCTATTCTCCAAAGACCTGCCTTCTCACCTGGAAGCCATAAGAGAGGTATTCTCTAAATTGGAGGGGGTAAATTTGACGGTTCAATTGAGTAAGTGTAATTTTGCGGTTGACGAAGTAAATTATCTTGGCCACGTTATAACAAAGAGAGGGGTAGGACCGGATCCGGGCAAAGTTAATGCTGTGCGCGATTTTCCTGCGCCGAAGACCGTTACAGACGTCAGGTCATTCTTAGGCCTCTCTGGTTACTATCGCCGTTTTATCGACAGCTATGCTACAATCGGTCGACCACTTTTTGAATTAACAAAACAGGGCCACGAATTTGTATGGACGCCCGAATGCCAGGAGGCCTTTGATCAGCTGAAACAAAAATTGATCTCAGCGCCTGTGCTAGTGTACCCGGACTTTAATAAACCTTTTATATTGGCCACGGATGCGAGTATGTTTGCCTTGGGAGCTGTTCTATCGCAGGAGATAGATGGAGAGGAAACACCCTGTAGCCTACTGCTCCAGGACGTTGTTTCCGGCAGAAAAGAATTACTCGACCACTGAGCGTGAGCTGCTTAGCTTGGTCTGGAGTACCAAGTATTTCAGGTGCTACCTATTGGGCCGCCCTTTTAAAGTCATTACTGATCATGCTGCTCTAAAGTGGATGCTTTCACTTAAAGACCCTAGCAGTAGACTGATGAGATGGTCGTTAAGGTTAGCAGAATTCGATTTTACCGTAGAACACAAAGCCGGTAAAAAGCACAGCAACGCAGATGGCCTCAGCCGGACGGTACAAGCGATTAGAAAGGATGTGCTCCCCATTGTTGACCTTGACGTACTAAGGACGCGACAACGAGAAGATCCAGTAGTGCAAGGTTTGCGCCAGGCTAAGAGCTTTCGCATGAGTCCGGAGAAGATCCTGTACCGTCTGAGTTCGGGTGAGCAGAAGATCGTAGTACCGGCATCCCTAGTACCGGAAGTTATTCGGTTGAATCATGACTTGCCTACCGCCGGACACGCCGGGGTAGCAAAGACATTGGAACGGGTACGACAGAAATTTTGGTGGAGAAAGATGGATAAGGACGTACTGGATTACGTTAGGACGTGTCGTAGTTGTAGTCAGCGGACAAACTATGGAAAAATCAAAGCACCCCTAGGAGAAGTTTTCAACGAACCCCGAGAACCATTTGAAGTAATCGCAGCCGACATAGTGGGACCGTTGCCCCTTAGTGAGTCTCGTAACGTGTATATTTTAAGCGTAATGGATCATTTCTCGCGATATTGCGAATTTATTCCGTTACCTGATCAAACGGCAGAAAGTGTCGCGCGGGCTCTCGTACAGCGTGTGATAACCAAGTTTGGCGTGCCAAAGATCCTTATTACCGACCAGGGTGCGAACTTTACCTCTGATCTAATCAGTCAGCTCTGTAAGTTCTTACATGTTCGTAAGATACAGACTACAGGATTCCACCCTCAGTCGAACGGCCGTTTAGAAAGAGTGCACTCGACTATTGCGCGTATGTTGAGCCATTTTGTAAATCGGCATCAGACCGATTGGGATGAGTACCTCCCTTACGTCACGATGGCATACAACTCCCAAGGTCATGAGTCGACAGGGTTTTCCCCGTTTGAAATGGTTTTTGGTCGGAAGATGGAAATGCCCATGGAGGCTGACCTGACCATCACCGAAAGCGATGATCTTTACAATGATCATGTGGAAACCCTGCGAAGTAAGCTCAGAGAAACGTTTGAAATTGCCGAGAAACGGAAGATCGCAGCTCGCAGCCGTTATGAGAAGCAATACAACAAGAAGGCTCGCGAAGTGAAACTACAACGAAGGGCAGATGGTCCTGTTGCACGTGCCTAGTATAGGTAGGCATCGGGTTAAAAAGTTGTCGAAATTATGGAACGGACCGTACAAAATAGTTAAAGTACTGTCCCCGTTGAATGTGGTGTTAAAAATCCGGAAAAGAGAGGTGACAGTCCATGTAAACCGGATCAAGCCCTGCTTGGGAAGAGCTTCCGTGCCTCCCCAACAGGCCTGAGTATCTAAGCGACCCTAGGCCTCGAGAGGAGGATGACAGGTTAGGTGACGACGATGACGAGGAAGAAGAAGAGGTCAATGGTGATCCACCTCCAGACATTGATGACGTAAAAGTTCAAGCAGGTGCTCCGAGGGACCCAGCAGCGGTCGCCGGACCTTCTGATGAGTTGCAGCGCCCCAAAGAGAAAACAAGCGTGTACCTGCGCGGTTGGGAGACTTTGTTAGAATCTTGAATCTATCTTTGGTAGATAAGCGGTAGTTTAGTCGCTACGTAGCCCGGGATTTAGGCGAGATGTCAACTTTATTTTTGCTGTATAAAATACCATTGCCTCTGTTATAGGCCTAATTGGCATGTTATTTACGCTTGGAGTCGCCTGGGGTTTTCACCGAGGTGTCGTCTTCGAAAAGGAGGGAGATGTGCTCCTCACTGACAGCCATTGGACCATAGTGATGCAGTACAACTTCACGGAAGTAGAAGAGGAAAAACCAGAACCTAAGTATATTGCTATTCAAGGTAAAAGGTCAGTACGATGAGTTCTTTCAAGACCTCTTAGCGGGGAATGTAAGCATGCACTCTCCGGTACGAGGATTAGAAGCAGGATTCAGGTACGAGTATGTAGGTTTGCAGCAGCTGGTAGCAGACTACGTCGGCCAAAACCAGTGACTTGACTACCTTAGTATCTAGCACTCGGCAAAAGCGAGGCTTAATCGATGCGGGAGGCCAGGTACTAAAATTTCTGTTTGGTACTGCAAACGGATAGTGATCTGGAATTAACCAATAGTAGGATAAATGAAATAGAAAATCTAAGTGATGACCTTTCCCATAACACTAAAGACCAAATAACCGTTTTAGGTAATATGCAATCGGAAATTTCCAACCATTCTAGAGCAATAAACAAAATTATCTCTACCATAAAAGAATATCACGAGGTGATGCACATAACTATGGCCCGTAATTATATCAGAGAACTTATATATGCCAACCAGTTGAGAACCCTTTTTCAGTATTTGAAGCTGAACTCAGCCCTTTCGGAGGTTAAAGATGCTATTAATCTAGCTGTCCAGAGGATGGCCAGGCTTCACCTGGCCATTGAGGATCTAGCTGCCGGAAAAATGACCAGTAACCTGTTGCCTCCCCATCAGTTCTTGAAGGTCCTGACTTCCGTGGAAAACGTAATACCACCTCCAGTAAAAATTGTTTTTAGATGTAAAATTAGAGAATTTGCATAATTTCTACAAATTTGCCACAATACAATCATATGTAACGAATTCTCAATTGAGGGTATTAATTAAGCTACCCCTGAAAAATGATAATCAGTTGTTTGAAACTTTCAATGTGATAGTTTATCCCGTTTTACGACCCTTCACTCGCAAAGTGGGTGAAATGGGAAGTGGCAGATCAAAAACTTGTGATTAGTAAAGACAGGCAGACTTATTCAGTTTATTCACCAGAAATCTTTGCAAGGGAATGTAAATTTGGCAAACTCACGGTGTGTCCGTTGTCAGACGCCTTATTAAGCGTCTACAAACGACCCAACTGTGTAGTAGATTTATTAATGAAAGAGCACGTAACGTTATGTAGTAGAAAGTTGATATCTGGCTTACAGTCCCCCGTTTCTAATTAGAACACCTACCCGCTGGCTCTACGCCACATCAAAAGAAACACGAGTTATATTAAATTGTTTTGGGCGTGATGCAAACCTGAATGTAAGTGCGATCACCCTGAAAGGTGAGGGTGAAATACCGAAGCAAGACAGATGTGATCTGATTGCTGATGGCTATAGGGTGCCTGCCCGATTTATCGGCAGCTCCTCGTATTCGAGTGAATTTGGAAAGATTCTTTTCCCAGAAGTTGATGGGATGTACAGTAGTGAAGAATACAGCTTACTGGTACATGATGTAAATGAAACTTTGAAAGTCCTGCAGGGACTAGATGATCAGCTGGGCACCCTAAGTGTTAAAGAATATTCCCTAGAGGGTACAGTACAATTACTTAGGTCCCACTATCACAGACGGATGGTTATCAAGTATGCAACGTTTAGTGGTACGTCTCTTGTTGTGGTGTTAACTGTTGTTGTTCTGTTGCTAAGATGGAGGGTGCGAGTTGCCGACCTGCTCCGTGCCGCCCTGGGAGGTAGCACACAGCATCCGCAGGCCGCCCAGACAGAGTCGCCTCTCCAGACCCTCGAGGAGACTGTACGCACTGTTCCTAGATCGGATGCTGATCAAGGCGAAATTGATCGAGACCAGAGTGGGAGTATGTCAACCCCACGAACCGCAACTGACGTCAAACCTGACCGTACGTTAATCTAACAAGGAGTAGAAAGTTGGGCCCTGGACACTTTAAGTAAGTGTGAAATTAGTTGTGAACTTACAACTTCATCGGGATGTGTGTATGTGTATTACTTTGAAAAAAAAAAAAACCGGAGATCAACCTGTGTCGAGACTGAACGAGTGCTTCTGGATTCTTAGTCGTAGAGACATGGTGGAAGAGTGATTGGGGATCCCCTAATATGTTTGTTGATGTTCTCTGTATGCTGACCACTTGGTTTTGACTTGTGTATGTATGTTAACGCAGACTGGTAATGGCAGAGTTACTATAATTCCTTGGACATTTCTATTAAAGTAAATAGCATATCCTAAGAGGATCAAGAATGCTCGAGTCAAAACTGGTATCTATGGGAAGGTAGTAAAGCCGGCACCCCTAAACCCAAATACCCTCTCCTTTCAACTCCCCAACCGGACTATAGATACACTGAAACAGCTCGAATAACTTTCCTAAATTTAAAATGAAGTGGCATTCCAGTAATAACGCCTTTGAGAGTGTCTTGCTAAGGGATTTTCCGGACCCCATTAGCAAGACAGAAAAAAATGTCTTTACCAGGTCTGCAGAATTGTATTAACATAGTGGGCAGGGTATTAACCCTTGTGTTTATTCCTATTTTATGTATTTACTGAAAGTTTAACTGTTATTTAAGGAATTTTTGTGTCACATGTAAGTTGAAATGGGGTTAGACTTGTTAGAAGCTCTAAAGGCACCATTAGAATGTAAAGGCCAGTAGGAGGAAGGTATCGGTGAGCTTCCCTGCTCCCAGGGGTAAGCGAGGTGAAAACCATGGGGTGCCCCCAGGTCCACAAATGCCCTTAAAATACCAAGCGTGGGGGGCGGAATATTGTAGTTGTAGTTTTTCTTTTTTTCTGTGTTGATATTCTTTTGTGAGTTTGAGAGGATTTGAGGAGTGTGGGGACAGTGTCCTCCTGTCGTTGTTTGTTCGGAAAAAGAACGTCAACGTTATGCCTATAAAACTAAATGATGGTTTGTGAACCGCCTTCCAGAGTCCCTCCACGCATTTACAGTGTAACGGCTATCCAGCCACTAGTTTTAAGTCTTTTCAACAGGGCCCTTAAGGAATAGAGTTCAGTAATTGTTGGTTTGGTGCCTTAGCAGCTTGATAGAAATTCTATGTAAGCCTGATGAGCAGCTCCATTTAGTGTTAAGTTTACAATTACTGAATTTCCTATTTTACTGTATCTTTTACAAGGGACCAGTCCGGGTGACTTTCAAAAATTAAGGGGTGACCGAGGCAAACCGGCCCCAAGTGAAATCTCATGAGGCTTATCCAAGAATGAGGGAGAGTAGCGTTCCAAATTATGATACATGTGCCTGGAACAATTACTTTGTTATAATTGGTTTTCTTTTAAAAAAAAGGGTACATGAAGTGCAAAACTAACGCACCAGAGTGGCAAAAACAAAACAAAAAAAAAAAGTAAAAAAAAAAAAAAACATTTTCGACAGTCACCCTGTTAGCTTAATTTCAATCACATATTGTATTGTCGCTATTGCGATGCCAAATGTATTTGTTGTAATGTCGTAATGGGATGTCATAATGGTTGTAGACGTTTGAATGTCTAGTAATCTTAGATCTTAAGAATTTGTTAGCCTAAGGGAGACTGGTCCTTTGACCTTAGTAAGAACTAGGTAGTCTATAGTGTTAAGTTTCTTTCATTTTCTGTTATTCATGACATGTTTTTATTTCTTCTTGTAGAGATCCTAAGTTTTTCTTTTGTAATTGTGTGTTTTGATATTTTAACTTGGGTGTGTTTTGGTTTTTAAGCCATATATATGTATGTATGTAGTTTCGGTAATAGTATAAAGAGAGAGACCGTTGTGATAGTGAGTAAGAGAATATTATGTAAATGTTGTAAAGAGAGAGAAGGCCTAAGTCGCGAATAGGTGTCTGAATTTAATTTTCGAGTCAAAAATCCGTCCCCAGTATTAATAGTAATGTTGAAGCTTTTTCAAATTTTCTTTTCCACTATCAATTCAATGCATCTACCTGTGCATATACCAAAAAAAAAAAAAAAAAGGGGGAAGGGATCAGATGTAAACTGGGTGGCAGTTGTACGTTTGGCTAGGATGGGAGGCACAATAAGAACTCTTCGGTACTCTACAAGTACTCAATGCTGAGGGCAGCATGATCTAAAGGTGGGGGGAGTGTGACACCTCGGTGTTAACGCCCAAAAATTTTAACGAATAAATTAGTTTAACCTAATACTACGAGAATGTCTTATTGTTACTTTAGTGATTATCTTAACCACCTTTATACTGGTAAGACCTCCACAATATGTAACAATGCTGCCGTACACATCAAGTGCCATCCGGATTAATATAGAAACATATAGGCCTTAAGGCCACTTCAGAAGAAAGGGACAGGAGTTCTGCCACACCCTGTATATGCATTGAATTGAAGCCGCTGGTGATGCGACAACGCCGTGTGTTGTCGCAGCCACGTGTACGGAATGCGCTGAAATCAGCAATAGTTGTGTTTGTACGCAGGCCTTGAGCAGTCTAAAAGCACCATGTACTTTGTTAATTACTAAATGAATCGCCTAGGCGGCAGCACCTCTCAGAGTACCATCCTAAGACGAAACGCCCTCTGATTGGTCCGGAGCCTTGGCGGCGGGAAGATCGGGCGATGCTGAGGTGATGCTCGGAGAGTCGGCTAACTTGTGCGGAAACGCGACAGACGTTAACTTAGGCCCTCTCCCCCTCTCTCTCTCTCTATCCATATTTTAACTTTTCGGAAGCCAAATTCTAAATTTGTAATTATGTGTTAATCAAAACCTAATTATTTTATTAATCTAATCCAAAGAGTGTGCTAAATTTTAATAAATCATTTATTGGTTCGACTCCGTTGTTTTATTTTGAAAGTTTATACAACCTTCCTCGCCACGAACCCAAGAGAAGATCTTTTCGCCTCCCACTGGGCAAACGAAGTCAAACCTAACCACAGATGGGATTGTTGTTAAGAAAATGTTACAGATATATTTATAAAGCATAGCCTATAGTTTTTGTTGTTGTTGTTGATATATAAGTTGGTTTTGTTAAAGTTTATTAGTTTAAATTACTTATTATTATTTATTTTATTATTGCTTTTTTTTTAATACAAACACATGCCAAATATAACACATGAATTTTATCTATACAATAATAAACCGTTTGCTAGGGTTTGCCATGGTATGAAAGCCTAGACTAAAGAGGGGAGGAGCTGCAGGTTGTTGTGGTGGCCGCGTACTGTACTGCAGTGTAAGAGAGTTTGGGGAATGGAAATTCGTTAGATATGACTAAACAATATGCAATATGAAATAACTTACATTTTGGAAGGAGTAGGAAAATGAATTATTATCAATATATAAATGCGTCAAAACACAATGAAATAACACATACACACAATAACACCATACCAAAACACAATTAGGTTAGCACAGGGAAAAACACAAACACATATCGCAGACTGAATAGGCAAACAGACACATTGACATATATTTTGAATGCTGTAAATGCTACACATGGGTGAAATAAATTAACACAGTTATTTATTTATTGATAATCATCTAAAATGAACTTTTAATAATTAGAGCAAAATTCATCCTAGATTTTGCACGTGCATTGCAGTTGCAGAAATAAACACTGGTAGTGGCGGAACAAGGAACAAGGAACGCCTGATGGGAGGGGTATTTATTCTTGTTCATACCGATTGGAATTGGGTAAGGACATCGACTGCTTCTGAATATAGATCATACAATCCAATCACACTATATGACCAGTGAAAATTTGTTAGTTAGGAACATGAACTTAATTTAATTTTAAGAGTTAAGAGACCGGTTTTATCAGTGGTAATAATTTGAAATGTAAAGATAAAATAAAACAAACCTGTATGCTGTTGCTCTTGCTTGTAAACTTTAACAAAGTAATGAATGCCAATTTTGATACGTAATTTAATAAATTACATTGTATGGTTTAGTTAAGATAGTTTAATTTGGACCCCGCTGATAAGTGTTGTACTTAGCGGGGCCATTGAAATGTAAGCTTTTGGAAATAAACCAATTCAATTCTAATATATATATATATATATATATATATATATATATATATATATATATATATATATATAGTATAATAATTATACATATTACATTTTTCAATAATCATAAGTAGACTAACCACGGATCGAGCCCTAACATGGGCTCTTATGGAGTTATTTTAACATGGGCTCTTATGGCGTTATTTTAGCAATTGTCTCTTATGGGATATACATTTGGGTACTTCCTAGCCACAGACTTCCTGGTTTCCGGCAACTTATCTTAACCCCAGACTTCCTCTTGTCGCCTATCTTAAACCCTGACTTCCTGTTTATCACACACCTCTGACTTTCTTTTCCAAAGCCGTAGCCGACGCCTATTGAACCAAAACCTTGGCCGTCTAGACACCGCACACTACCCAGAACCGATACGAATCCGTGCGTATCGATCTTACGTATTGCATAACCTATATGTCTGCATACACCTATCGGTACCCGCTTTCGACCGTATTTCTAACCGCCCCTCCGACTGTCTTACGCTGTTAGCCCCTGATTTCTAACAAACCCTAAGCCTGCGCCTACAGCCTGAGCGTCTTAGGACTCACACTAGCTTAAGCCATATGGTCTACACTTTACCGATAACTTTGCTAAATCATTAGTCTGCCGGGACCCTAAACTTTTGCCAAATGCCTCCCATACTCCTACCGCCTACGTTTTTACCGAATGAATGTCCACATACTTCAATCATCCACATCTTTCGTGTGTCGGCATCCTGCTCAGTCCTTTTCCACCACCATCACCTACCGTACTTTGACGTATCGCCTACACTCGGTTTTATACTGATACATATCCATGAACACGTTTTCTATTGTCCCCCATACTTCGGGCCTTAACAAGGCGTATAACAATCCAAAATGTACGTATGCCTACGCCTACAGACTCCCACCTTTCGAGTAACGGAGCGCCTGCAGGCCCTCAACAGCATACTACCAGGGCTTTAATACTTTCCAGCTGTCTCATCCCGGAATATCGCTCATATCAGTATTTGTGTGCATAGGCCTATCCACCCTTTCGAGTACCGGAGATTCTTAAGGCTCACACTACCGGTGCCCGATACTTCTCTAATGCTCTTAGCCGATCGTTTCGCTCATACCTATCACCTTTATGTGTGCATAGACCTTTCGCTACACGCTTTTACCCATATTTTATAACGGCTCCCTCAAATTATCCTACGCTGTTAACCTCTGATTTCTAACTACGTATGCCTACAGATCTCCACAGTAACGGAGCGCCTGGAGCCCTCAACCGCATACTACCAAGGCTCCAATACTATCTAGCTGTCTCACCATGGAATATCGCTCATACCGGAATTTGTGCATAGGACTATCCACCCTTTCGAGTACCGAGGACTATTATGGCTCATACTACCAGGACTCCACACTTTGCTTGTCTCCCGAAACACCCCGACCATTACGTTTACCTATGCCTCAGCCTGCGTATCCCAAGCGTCTTAAGGAGCGTCCTAAACGTCACGCTGCCAAGGTTCTCATACTTGAGCATACCGGAGTTTACCGTCTACACTGTACCGATCCACTGGCCTACATCATTCATCTGCTGGGACTACACTTTCAATATGCACCCCCGACTCCTACCGCCTGCTTTTTACCGATGAATATTCACATACTTCAACCCATTCACATGTTTCGTGTGTCGGCACCCTGCAGGGATCCCACACTTTCCATATGTCTTCCGTACTTGAAACGTAACGCTCATACACGGATTTTACCACCGATCAATATCCACACATAAGCCTATATCCACTCCGTCTCTTGGACATGCATTTCTAACGGTCCCTGCCGGAGCCTCACACTTTCCTAACGCCTCCCATAATTCCGGGTCTTAACAGAGCGTATAACAGCCCAAACTTTATGTAGCCTACGCCTTACAGCCTGAGCGTCTTCAGGTACACAATGGCTTAAGCATATGGTCTATACTTTACCGTACACTGTCCTATAAAACTCATCTGCTGGTACCCTACACTTTCAATATGCATCCCCGACTCCTACCGCCTGCTTTTTACCGATGAATATTCACATACTTCAACCGACCACATCTTTCATGTGTCGGCACCCTTGTTGGGATCCCCACACTTTCCGTCTGTCTTCCGTACTTGAAACGTAACGCTCATACACGGATGTTATCACCAATCAATCTCCACATACATCGGCCTGTAACTGCTCGTCCTCTTGGACATGCATTTTAACTAGGCCTCACACATTCCTAACGCTTCCCATAATTCGGGTCTTTAACACAACCCCAACTTTACTTTACGTCTACAGCCTCTCCGTGCGTCTCAAGGCTCACTCTGCCGAGGTTACTTTTTGAATGCCTCCAGCACTCGTAGCGCATACCCCGATTTATCACCTACGACCGGTATCCACATGAATGCCCATATATTCCCATGTATTTTATACTGAAACACATTTCTAATTGCCCGGTTCTTCCAGACTCTGTTGTCTTTAAACTCCTGTATTGGTTGACCATACATAGTCCATACACCTTTTTGTAGTTCACTTAACTTACTAAAGTTTTAGGCGTATGACCGAAAAACTCACCTTCGCTCCTCACTCAGTTTCACGGGACCTTTAAGGGATAACCTCTGAAAAAAATCTATACATGTTTTTATAGTAGGTACATGAACTAAATATTAGCCGCGTGTTTTCCAAGGCCCTACTCTGAAGCAACAACCCTAATATTTGCCCATACACTTGTATCATTACCTTTACCTATTCTAAAACAGTTTAAAAACAGTCTAGAGTAAGGTCCATGTATTTTTTGTGTATGTACGTCCATGTATTTCGTACACACTGAGCCCATTACGGAACCTCAAAATCTTTTATTCACACTTAATACAGAGGGTACCTATTCAAGTGAGCTTTGCAATCCTTTACTGTACACGCCTAACCCCCGACATACTCCTTACTATGCCAATACTTCACTTTTCGGACGAGATACATTCACTTGACCCATATTAAAAACCAAAACTTTTGCATTATGGCCATGCATCTTCCATAATTCATTAATAAACATTATCTTTCCGTTGAGGCACATTAATTAACTACTCTAGTGTATAAATTTCTGCCTGACATTTTCTTAGTTCCGATATATTTTATTACTGTAAACCATCACTTTATGAATGACGACTTACTTGTTGCACCGGTTGACTGTTCGTGGTAGACTGGTCGTGGTCTGCGGTTACTGCATGCTCAGACACGTATACAACAAATACAATATTTAATGAGTTCACGGGATATCTGAATTCATTTTTTCCCGAGTGTGTCCAGAGTCTATTTTCAAAAACGGATCTCGCTTAGTTCATACCGGACGTGACGCGCGGCTTTGAGGTTTGTAGTCACCTGTAAAAAACCAGACATGTAACATCTACCTCAGCGGTCTCATTGGTCGGAATAAGCGCGTCCCCGATTGGTCTAAATTAGCTTCCTGACTGGTCTGCTCCCTACAGTAGCGGCAACAGATACAACTGACAACCGGTAGAAGGCAAAGATACAGGACCTGTGCTCAGCGGTATTGTGTTTAACTTCTAATCTATTACTATAGTGAATAATTACATAGTGGTGTTTGTTATACAGCAAAGCAGTGTAGTCTTAGTGTCCTGAAATGTTTTAAGTTATTTGTATCATAGTGGTGTTTTATTAAAGTGAGTTATCGTGAGCGAATGTGTTTCAAGTGCTTGTTTTTACTATCGTAGTAGTGTTTTATCAAAATTTGTTTTCGTGACTGTATTTCAAGTGCTTGTTTTTACTAACGCAGTGTTAGTGTGTAGGTATCGTAACGGTAACCTAAAAAGGCTTAGTCAATTCATTCCGGTTATTGCATCATACCATAGTGCACTGTAAAAACGTGTACTGCGCATGTGCGGCTCCCACTCCTATTTAAGCGCGTGACGGGGTCTTCTTGTTAGTCTCTGACGTGACGTTGAAGAATCAAGTCCGTTCTAAAAGCTTGTATCAAAGCTGTTTGCTGTATTATATTAGCGGTTTTTCATTATTTATAGCATTATATTAGAGCGAATTACATACAACATGGAGCCCATTAAGGTAATGAGTACCAATAAAACCTACAGTAGCAGGTTTAGAATTAATGGATCTGAAACCGTTTTCAAATTTTAAACCCGGTGCCTAAAGGAGTGTCTGAACTAGATTGGATTAGGAAAGGGTTCTCTGATCTTATTAAAAAAGCGAAAGAAGGCACTAGCGAAAACGATTATCTTGGTTTCACTTTAAATTCTATAAATTTCAAAACTAAAGACCCCGGATATGTAGCTTACCGACCTGCCAGTCAAGTACATGGCGATATACTTTGGGACATCTTTGGAGGGATCGTTCAGAGTAATGCCGATTCTATTAAATCTTCGGACACTTTTAAAATCACATGCACAAGAGTGAACCTCCCTGTAGGTAGTGGTGGTAGTAGAAGACCTGGCTTGTACAATAATTTTCACGAAGAGTGCAAGGCACGAACAGGTATTGTATCGATAGAAAATGTGGACAATTTGTGTTTACCCCGTGCGTTGGTTGTGGCCCAAAGCCTACGTCAAAGAAGATCCTCAATTTAAAGCAATAAGGCAGGATAAGGGTAAGCGACAAACTTTCAGAGCCCAAAAACTGATGACCAAAGCCGGTGTCCAAATTTCCAGAACTGGGAGCGGGGGATCCCCGAACTTTCAAAATTCCAAGACCACCCTGAAAAAGTACAACATTAAAGTCTACAGTTATGGAAATAAAGGCCGGATTGTGTACTTTAATGGTAACAAACTCTGATGCTCAGTACAAAATCAACCTGCTGTATCACGATGGACACTACAACGTGATCACATCCCTTACCGCAGCCTTTGTATGTAAATTCTTCTGTTGAAGCGTGCCATGTCCCTTATGACCACAAGGGTGAACACAGATGTTCAAACATATGCCCCTCCTGCCAGACCATTTCTCCGCCATGTAAAGAGGAGCATGGGAGAATAGTTTGTCCAAATTGTAACATCAAATTCAAAAAACCAAATTTGCTTCGCAGCCCACAAGGGTGAGCGTTTGCAAGTCAGTAAAGAAATGTAAAGACTGCCAAAAAACTCGTATGTTTCAAAAATCGTTAAGTCAAAACACGTGTGCGGTGAAGTGTTTTGCAAAACTTGTAACGATTATATGCTACCAAACCATCAATGTTACATGTGGTTTGACACAAAAAAACCCAAAACTAAAGACTTCCTGTTCAATTTTCTTTGATCTGGAGACCCGCCAAGATGAAATTTTAGCCGAAAATTCTAAAGTTTCACAGAGTCAAACCTTTGTGTCTCTCAACAGTTCTGCTGGCAATGTATTGATGGTAAATCTTGTGATATTTGTAAATACAGAACCAAAATATTTAACAATGATCCTGTAAATCAGTTTTATGGAGTACGTAATGGATGAGAGAAAAAAATTCAAAAACGTATGTGTAATGGCCCATAATGGCCAAGGTTTCGATTTCCAGTTTTTGCTAAAGTACGTTCTCGAACAAACCAAATTCACCCCAGAGCTAATTATGCGTGGCACTAAAGTCATACTTATGGAGTTGGGACAATGTGCGATTTATCGATTCGCTAAACTATTTCCCCCATGGCCCTCTCTGCATTACCCAAAGCCTTTGACCTTCCCCCGGAGAAGAAGAAGGGCTACTTCCCTCACCTCTTCAACACATTGGCAAACCAAAATTATGTAGGCCCCATACCATCCAAGGAGTACTACTGCCCTGAAAACCATGTTCGAGAAAACCCACAGAGACTTTGAAAATTGGTATAACGAACAAGTCGCTAACAATGTAAGTTTTTCATTTTCAAAAAGAGTTGGTCGAGTACTGTATTTCAGATGTAGACATACTGGGCGCAGGCGTGCATTAGATTCAGAGACATTTTTCTTGAAAGAGTGCAATGTTGACCCCTTCATGGAAGCCGTCACCATTGCCAGCGCATGCAACCTGGCTTTCAGACGGAAACTTTTTGAAACCGAACACCATCGGTCTGATCCCTAAGAACGGATACCGTCTTGTGGACATTCAGTCGCCTATCGCTTTGCAATGGCTGTCTTGGGAGGAAGAAAAGCGCGGTGTTCAAATTCAGCACGCGGGGCGGGGGAGAGAAATCAAAATTGAGGGGGTAAAAGTTGATGGGTTCGACGGGAGAGCGTGTATACGAGTTCCAGGGCTGTTACTTCCACGGGTGTCCCAAATGTTTTCCTTTTAAAAGGGAAGAGCCCCTTACAGATGACCCTTCCGATACTCTGCATTTAAGGTTCGAGAGAACCAAATCCAAAATTTCTCGACTTGAGAATGCCGGCTACGAGGTAGTTGAAATGTGGGAGTGTCAGTTTCAAAAACTAAAGAAAGAACAAAAAATGGACCATCTAAATTTTCTCCCCATTCTAAACACACTCCCGCTCAATCCCAGAGATGCCTTCTTCGGGGGAAGGACAGGAAATGCAAAAATCATATCACAAGTGCGAGGACGGGGAAACTATCCAGTACGTGGACGTCTGCTCTCTATATCCCTACGTTAATAAATTTTGTCCTTACATATTAAGCCATCCGAAAATCTATGTAGGGGACAAGGAGTGTAGAGAAAGAGGCTTGAAGGCCGAAGGTCTCCTCAAGTGTAAAGTTCTGCCTCCTCTAAATTTGTATCATCCCGTCCTTCCAGCACGTATGAACAACAAATTAATGTTTCTCCTTTGCCGTACATGTGGTCAAGAAATGTCCAACACAGAGTGTAATCATAACATCGAGGAAAGAGCATTGGACAGGGACATGGACAATGAATGAAATACGCAAGGCTGTGGAAAAGGGATACAAAATGTTAGAAATGTACGAGCTCTGGGAGTACGAGGTGGCAAGATACGAGACAGGGGGCCTATTCACCGACTTCATAAACAAATTTTTAAAAATCAAACAGGAGGCATCAGGTTACCCTTCCTGGTGCCTCACTGAAGAAGACAAGACCAATTATATTCAGAAACTACTACGAACACGAAGGTATTCACCCTGGACCCGACCAAAATTGAAAAGAACGGGGGTCTTCGCTCCCTAGCTAAATTAATGTTAAATTCTTTCTGGGGTAAATTCGGCCAAAGAGAGAATCAAACAAAGACATCGATTGTTAGAGACGCTTATGAGTACTTCCAACTGCTGACTAATCCAGAAATAGATGTAAATACTACTCAAATCATTAATGAGACGGTACTAGTTGTGAATTGGCAATATATTGATGAGGTATGTGAACCCGCGAGAACTGTAAACGTAGTAATTGCAGCATTTACAACATCACATGCCCGATTAAAATTGTATGAACATCTAGAAAAGTTAGAAAGCCAGGTTCTCTACTACGACACAGACAGTGTCCTCTACGTTCACAGAGAGGGCATGCACAAGGTCCCCACAGGGGATTACTTGGGCGAGATGACCGACGAATTGGTCGAGTACGGCCCAGGCTTCCTTACATTGTAGAATTTGTTTCCGGAGGGCCAAAGACCTATTGCCTACCTGGTATGGTCCACTAACAAAAATGCACTAGTCGAAGTATGCAAAATTAAAGGCCTTACCCTAAATTTTAAAAACCAGCGGAAAATTAAATTTTGAAACTCTGAAATCATTGGTCCTGAGTGGCTCATCGGAGACAATAGACATTGAAGAAAACAGAATAAGACGTACTAAAGAAAAGAACATTGTTACAGTGGAGGAGCATAAATTATTTAAAAATTACAGGACCCAAAAAGAAGGCTTGAAGGACCCTATGACACTTTACCTTTTGGCTTTAAAAAACAAAAATTAACACACGAAGTAATACATCAATCACATTCTTAATGCAGCGTTTTAAAACCTGAGGAACGCATACAGAGAAAATAAATGTTATTTAACATCCGTTGATTGTGACCGACGGTTTGTTGTAACGCGTCCTTCAGATGTGTACTACTATTGAATTATGTTATGAGAGCTGACCACGAGTAAGAATTTGAGATTATTTTATTATACAGATATTTTAAATTACGTACAAAATAATGTTTTAAATACTAGATATTGTACTGTATTATTGCAGCCATTACATATAATTTTGCACTCCAGACCCTTCTTTTGGTGGTTGGCCAAAGGTGCAAGTATTCTGAGTGTAGTATATCACTGTTCTATCATCTTTACCTTCAACCATGAGAAATGCGTGACCACCCTCGTGCCAAGGGGAGCGTCTGCTTCTAAGGCAGGCGTAACACCTGTAAGTCCTGGAGCAGTTCGACCTCTTTCACGGCCGGCTTAAAACCCATAAGCCCGGGAGAGGTTCACCCTTGGACAGTGTGGAGGTATGAATGTGGGAGCTCAGTAGTGTTTGGACTTGGGCATGGAGATGAACAAGTCTAGGCCCTCGAACGGCTCGGTATGGATGTGGTCTTTCGGGGTGGGCTAGGCCCCATAAGTCCCTGAGACCGTGATTGTCTACTGTTGACTGAACTGGTATACGCTTATTTTCTTAAGCCCTTTGGTAAACAGTTATTTGCTTTAGTATTTTATATTTTGTCTATTGTACTATGTCAATGTTTGGAGACTATCACTTTTATAAGCCCCTATGTATGACCTCAGACAAATCCGTTTATCAATGTTCACACCATGATTTTGTCACAAAATGAAACCCTATATACTAAAAAAAAGTATATTCCTCGAGATTCTTTCTAAATATTATATAATAACCCGTAACAGACTCTACACATATCCATGCAGACACACATACCCATGCACACATACATCCAGATACTGGTTATATATTGATTGTAGCTTCTCCGTCTTCATTCCTACACGAGTACTCAGAGAGTTAACATGGGGACCGTCCTTAGGCTCGAGTCTAGAAACATTGTTAACAAAAATGAGAGGTTTCGTACAACATGTGAAAAACTAAAGTTTTCACTGACCTCTCCCATTGACTTAATAGAATGGCCCCTAGCATTTTCAGAGTGTATTGTTGATCATATAAAGGATGACGCCTTACCTACTGATCACTTTTGGAATTACAATCGAATATCAAGGTATGCCTAATGAATGCCGTATCCCTTTCATGCCAGCATCTAAATTAACCTCTTATGAATTTGATGATGCATTTGAGAAAACATTCTATAATGTTCAAACCTTAGCAGGCCCTTTACTTGTAACAGTAACTAGGGTAAACATACCGAAGCGGTTTCTTCAATAACTGACGTAGATATAATTTAGTACTGAGGTTTACCTTGATTTAATAATCACTCTGTGCTGACCGTCTCATACCGGAACCGATAAAAAATGCTGGGAGGTAGCAAGTGTGGCTACCATCGTAAAGAGCGATGGTTGGGGCTCTTTACACACACGTGGATAGGCCTACTGGGGAAGGAGCCACGTAAAAAAAATCTCCTAACGCGCCGGGACCCCTAACCCCTTGGGTGGTGTGGAAACGTGGGTCAAGGGTAGATTGATGAAGTATAGAAACTTCATAGATTCATAATCTACGGTATTATATGTTTATATCTAGCAATACAGTTGGTAAAACTTTGATTTTAAGGTTTTGCCAACTGAGAAAGGGGATAGATTCAAGCCTCGAAAACGTAGTGTCTTACCATATAACGGTGGAAATAATGAAAATAATATTATGCTTTTTTTTTTTTTTTTCCTTTGGGATATTGGGGTGGATTCATAGATCCTCACACGTCAAACCTGAGCTTATTGTGTGCCCCTTTGATGTTAGAGGGGTAAGCCTATCTTCGTGCCCTTAATTAGGCTAAGAAGCTTTTCCCCGATACTAGCATCTGGTTCGTCGCCTGGTTGTTTGTCACCGAAAAGAGCCCTTCTCCTTGCTCCCAGTCTCTCACAGTCCAGTATTATGTGTTTTGCAGTCTCTTCAGACTTATTGCAGAGTCTACACTCCGAGGCCTCATTTCGTAAACCTAGAGTGTTTAGGTGTTTCCTGAAGTGGCCGTGTCCAGTGATCAAGGCAATCACTTGCTTAACCCGATCCCTGCCCAGCCCCATCAGCCATCTGGTGAATCCGGAGCTAGAATCGGCAAGCAGTCGTTTGCCGAGTGCTTGTCCTTGGTGACTCTGCCACCGCACGCGGTGTGTCTTCCTGGACCATTTGTTTATACTTTGGTAAGCGGCTGACTTGCTTATAACCACAACTCGGTTCTGGACCGGTGTATGGCATGCTTGCTCCGCTTTTGGCAAGCCTGTCGGCGCATTCGTTGCCACCTATGCCTGTGTGGCCCGGTACCCAACCAAGACGCACACAGTTGCGTGATCCAAGCTTGCAGAGAGTGTTAAAGCACTCCCACACAAGCCTGGATGAAAATGCTGTTGGAGTCAAGAGCTTTAAGAGCTGCCTGACTGTCTGACATTATACAGATGTTCATTCCCTGGTACCTTCTGGTGAGGCCTAGGTTGGCACAGGCTAGGATACCATAGATTTCGGCTTGAAATATGGAAACAGTTCCGACCCAAACTGCCGCTAAGGGGCAGTTCTAGGGGGATTGACTAAACACTCCATATCCAGTTCTACCCTTAATAAGCGAGCCATCCGTGTACCAGACAAAGCTCTTTCTTATTGTTGGGATGTTATCTTGCGATTTCCACTCATCTCTGGAGTAGAAGTCAACAGAGAATGGCTTATTGAATACGAACTCCGTTCTCATTGTGTCGGAGACCATTTCGAGAATAGCGCTTGGGTTTACAGCTTCAGTGATGGCGCCATGGCTCGCGTTAGACGCGCCATTCCTCCACAAGCCAGCAAACCATCAGCCGATAAGCTGACTTACGCGCTTCAGCTTTTATATGGACATCAAGAGGTAGAAGTCCTAAAGCCACCTCGAGGGTCGCTGAGGGACTGCTCCTGAATGCTCCGGTTACAAAAGATTGTGCCAAGCCTTTGTAAGCTTTCAAGCTTGGCTTTGGCAGTTACCTGATTCACCTTTGTCCACCAGACTAATGAACCATAAGTGATTTGAGGCCTTACAACTGCTTTGTAAAGCCATTGTGCTATGTGGGGTTTTACGCCCCATGAGAATCCTGCAAGTCTCCTGGACGTCATGAGCGCCCACTTTGCTTTGTGCAGGATATTATTAAGATGATCATTCCACGTAAGCTTATGATCTAGAGTCAGTCCTAAATATTTTGACTGTCTTTGACCACTTCCAGCTGAGTGGATGCGAGTTTCAGCCTAGAAAGAAGACTCTAGGTTCTTTTTCCTAGTGAATGGTACAACTACTGTCTTAGAGGGATTTACTTTCAGTCCCTCTTCCCTGACACCAGTTGTGTACATGTTGAAGGTTGGTATTCATGATATCACAACAACATTTGTATATTTTCCCTGTACCAATAAGGACTATGTCGTCTGCATATCCTTGGACATAGATTCCGTTTGTTAGTAAGGTCCTCAAGTAGACCCATCTACTACTAGGTTCCACAGTAGAGGTGACAGGATGCCTCCTTGAGGACATCCCCTTGTGGGTGCGATCACAAGCGATACTTCATTAAGATCGGCCCTGATCCGTCTGGAGCACAGCATGGCCCTAAGCCACCGGCACAGAGCTGGCTCGAGGCCACGTCGCTGTGCTCCACTTACCATTGCAGTGAATTTGGCATTGTCGAAAGCTCCTTCAAATGTCTATGAAGGTGCACAATGCCAATTCCTTGGCGGACAGGCTATCCTCAATCCTACTGACTAGTTGGTGCAGTGCTGATTCACAGGATTTGCCTTGCTGGTATGCATGTTGGTTGCGATGAAGGGGAGTGTCTGAGAGAACTCCCTTTCTCAGGTGCCTCTCCACCAGTCTTTCTAATGTTTTCAGTAGAAACGAAGATAAACTGATGGGACGAAAAGATTTAGGGACAGAGTAGTCCGCTCTCCCTTTTTTAGGGATGAAGGACCACCCTGTTGAGACGCCAGACTTGTGGTATGTACCCATAGGCTAGGCTCGCCCTGAATAGTTCACATAGAAGGGTAAGGAGATTCTCCGGCCCTTGTTGAAGCAGGGCCGGAAAGATTCCATCCCCTCCTGCAGATTTGAAAGGGGCAAATTTAGAAATTGCCCATTTGGCTTTAGAGAGAGAGGACAATCCTTCTGGCAATGGCCCAGCCACCACGACAAGCTCTTGGCCGTGAGCCTGCCTCGCGGTTACCAGACGTTCCAGTGTCGTCATTCTCAAAGATACAGTCAAGGGAAGTGAGTCTCAAGGAGAAGTTTGAGGCTATCACTAGACCCGGAAGTGTGTTGACCTCCCTGGGACCTGAAAGATCCCAAGTGGCCGGTTGGACTTGAGGCTAGTAAGCGTTGCAGTCTAGCTGCCGCGCTTAACTCATTTACCTTCTGTGTAAACTGCCTCCAGGAACTTTGTTTTGCTTTTTTAATCGCTAGGCTGTATTCTGTAAGAGCTCTATGATAGGACTCCCAAGATAACGGCTCCTTTTGCATTGATTGTACAGCTTCCTGACATTAGCCCTTTTGCGAGCGAGGTCCGCAGTCCCACCACTTAGTATTGGTTCGACTCTTCCCCCGTCGCAATGGGCAATTGTCGTGGAAGCTATTGATTATAGCATTCTGCAGGTCAGAAGCTATCTGATCTATGTCTGTGAAGCATCGCACCCTTCCGCCTACCGATCCCAACTGTGACTGAAGGTCAGACTTATATCCCAACCAGTCAGTCCTCCTGGATTGCGATAGAGGACCTCTGCAGCCTCATCTTGCAGGTTAAAGCGGAATATACCTGTGATCCGATAATGAGGCCTCTTCGCTTACGTGCCACTTATCAACCATTCCAAGTATACCTTGTGTGCAGATTGTTAATGTCAATAACTTCTTGTCTAATTCGTGTTGCGAAACGTAGGGCGGTTACCTTTAATTACATATAAATAGGTCCCTACTTAGAAGAAATTGTAAAAGTGCCTCACCTCTGGGGTTAGTGTTTGTGCTGCCCCCATCCAGCAGAGTGATGGGCGTTGGCGTCACAACCTAGAAGAAGTTGTTGACGTCTGGCTTGTGCTTCTTCCACCAGGAGCTCTAGGTCTCTTGATGGAGGGAGTTCCCTGGCATCATATGGCAGGTATACGGAGCCTACAATTGTGCTCTGCAACTGTGCCTCCATTCTTCCAGGTCAGTGTGCCCACAGTAAGATCTCTGGAGCAGAATTCGTTGAGGGTTAGAAAATCCAAGCCTCTCCTCAACAGGATGCAGGTTCTGACATTCCTTAGAGAGGTGCAAGTAAATTAACTTACCTTTGGTTTTCATTTAGGCCCGCCACTCTCCCTTGGTGAAGCCATGGTTCTTGTATCAATGCCAGATCAAATCCCTCTTGGAGGAAGAACTGGCAGAAGGCTGCCGAGGCAGCTCTACTGTGCTGGAGGTTGATTTGTAGAACTCGTGGCATTGTCCTTGACTGTCGAGAAGACAATTGAGACCTGCCAGAGTCCTAAGTTGGCTCTACAGTTGGAAGCCTTCACAGCCTTGTAGCAGACCTCGTCCAGGAAGCAGACGAATCCG
Source organism: Homalodisca vitripennis (assembly GCF_021130785.1). Classification (NCBI taxonomy): domain Eukaryota; kingdom Metazoa; phylum Arthropoda; class Insecta; order Hemiptera; family Cicadellidae; genus Homalodisca; species Homalodisca vitripennis. Next base: position 11,748 of record NW_025781581.1, on the reverse strand, counting down.
TAACCTTTCGGGTCTGGCTTGGATGGAAGGATTTTCCACTCGTTTACATTCAGGTTGGGGTTCTGCTTATTAAACATCTCAAGTACCTTTTCAGGTGTCTTTCTTCAGAAGCTTCGGGTGAGCTCTGAAAAACACCCTAGTGGACCTCAAGATGTCCTTACGCAGTCCCACTCTCAGAGAGATGTCATCTCCCAGAGGTTTTATCCTTTGAATAACTTCTTCCAGCCAACGTTTGGTGTGTTCGTTGATGCAGGAAGCAATTAAAACACCTTTCTCTAGGTAGGTGCCCGCAAACGATGGAACGGAAACCATCCTCCAGGGGTTGGATTTCTTCCATAATTGCGTCCTCGATGGCTTCTCCTTGCTCTGCACTTAGCTTCGCTTCCCGGGTAGCCTTCGAGGGCTATGGCCATTTTGAATTGCTGCGACCTCTCTGTAGGTAGCCTTGGGTGTGCTACCAGAGGCCTCGGGATCGTGGGCTTCGGGCTTTTGGGTTTCCCTCCTAACCTTCTTTGCGGGCCCCTCAGCGGAGGGTGGGGTGACCAAGGTGCCTCTGGGGCGTTTGGCCGACCCCTCCTCCGCCTTGGTACCCGCAGTTTGGGCCCGGAGTTGTGACCTCCTGCTGTTCTGGGTTCTTTTTCTTCTTTTTTTTCCCCCTCCGCCACTTGGAAGGGTCAAAAGCTTCACCCTTTTCGAGAAGTTTAGCCTTTAGTGCTTCTCTTCTTTGAGCAGTGGTGAGATTGGGGCCTCTTCATTCTAAGGTTGCCGAGTTGCTCTGTGGCATCATCCAGCGTACCTGTAGACTTGGGAGTGCTTGGGCTGTTGAGGAGCTGATCTTCTATATCTTGAAGGGATTTTGCTTCCTCAGCGCTTGTGCTGCCTTCCTCAGATAAAAGCCTTGCCATGTATGGGAGCTTCAGTGTGCAATGGAACCTCCTGTGTTCCTAAGGCACTTTGTTGAGGAGAAGGTAGGGATGTTGGCATAACAACCTCTTGAGTTGTGTTGCCAGGTGGTGGTATGTGCGAGGTAGCTTCAGGAGCTACCTCAGCAGGAAGAGGTAGGTTTGAAACAGCTTCAGGAACTGTTTCAAGGGTTGGTTTGTTTTTGATTTTTGTGTTTGTTTTTTTCCATGTTGTTCCCACGAGAAGCTAGGGAATGGAAGGTCCACCCAGACAGAGCCCCCGCATGCCTGGGTAAGCTGCTTTTAAACTGGAGGGTCGCCGGTGTCCAGAGTCCGCATAGTAAAGACTGGTTTGCCACCAGCCATTCAGCCCTGGCCTACGCTGTTCCACCGTGGCTTGGCCCCTAGTGGGAGAAATGAAAAGGGAAACTAGATCGAAGAGTTGAGGAAACTTTACTCAGATAGAAGAGAGTGAAGAAGAGAGATAGGCTGACACATAGAAAAGTGTGCCAGCCATAGGCCTCCAGAACAAGAAGAGAAGGGATCTGGAGCATTAGCTAGGGTACCTCGGGGTCGCCATTACCCGTACGGCCTTGAAAGTAAGACCGCCCCTGAGGGCATATTATGCTTTCATACTATTTAATACAATTACCAATAGTGTTTACCGTGGCTACATTTGTACCATTGAATTAATGTTACACATGCAAGGCTTTAAACATATGTGAATCTAATAAATGAAAAGAAATTTGTTACCACAATTAATACAGTAGTGCAGTATGAAGTTCACATTATAGGAAACCTACAGAGCCTGTATTTAGCACGAGTTATTCAAATAAGACTGGTGTATTACTATTTCCAATACACCACACCAGTTTCTCTCTGTACTTGTAGCCTAGAAAGGTAGTTTACATTAGTATTGATATATAAAACAGCAATATTGATAGCAAACATAAAAAACTAGCAGTAATACAGACAAGTAGAGTAAACAGAGGATTAGCAGGCCTGTGATTGGTCGAGAGGATCCACGAAGGCGGCGTCCATGTCACGGTTTGCTGGGGAAATCACTGGAGTGCGAGGGATTTCCCCGCCCAATCGCGATATGGGAGTCGCCATCTTGGATCCTCTCGACCAATCAGAACGCGGGGCTATCCTCCGGCTAACTCTACTTAGCGACTAGGTCGAACTAGCTTAGGTCGAACTGCTCCAGGACTTACAGGTGTTACGCCTGGACAGGAAAGGTTGACTCTGTGAACTTTAGAATTTTCGGCTAAAAATTTCATCTTGGCGGGTCTCCAGATCAAAGAAAATGAACAGGAAAGTCTTTAGTTTTGGGTTTTTTTGTGTCAACCCGCATGTAACATTGATGGTTTGGTAGCATATAATTCGTTACAAGTTTTGGCAAAACACTTCACCGCACACGTGTTTTTGACTTACGATTTTTGAAACATACGAGTTTTGGCAGTCTTTACATTTCTTTACTGACTTGCAACGCTCACCCTTGTGGGCTGCGAAGCAAATTTGGTTTTTTGAATTTGATGTTACAATTTGGACAAACTATTCCTCCATGCTCCTCTTTACATGGCGGAGAAAATGGTCCTGGCAGGAGGGGGCATATGTTTGAACATCTGTGTTCACCCTTGTGGTCATAAGGGACATGGCACGCTTCACAGAAGAATTTACATACAAAGGCTGCGGTAAGGGATGTGATCACGTTTGTAGTGTCCATCGTGATACAGCAGGTTGATTTTGTACTGAGCATCAGAGTTTGTTACCATTTAAAGTACACAATCCGGCCTTTATTTCCATAACTGTAGACTTTAATGTTGTACTTTTTCAGGTGGTCTTGGAATTTTGAAAGTTCGGGGATCCCCGCTCCCAGTTTCTGGAATTTGGACACCGGCTTTGGTCATCAGTTTTTGGGCTCTGAAAGTTTGTCGCTTACCCTTATCCTGCCTTATTGCTTTAAATTGAGGATCTTCTTTGACGTAGGCTTTGGCCACAACCAACGCACGGGGTAAACACAAATTGTCCACATTTTCTATCGATACAATACCTGTTCGTGCCTTGCACTCTTCGTGAAAATTATTTGTACAAGCCAGGTCTTCTACTACCACCACTACCTACAGGGAGGTTCACTCTTGTGCATGTGATTTTAAAAGTGTCCGAAGATTTAATAGAATCGGCATTACTCTGAACGATCCCTCCAAAGATGTCCCAAAGTATATCGCCATGTACTTGACTGGCAGGTCGGTAAGCTACATATCCGGGGTCTTTAGTTTTGAAAATTTTATAGAATTTAAAGTGAAACCAAGATAATCGTTTTCGCTAGTGCCTTCTTTCGCTTTTTTAATAAGATCAGAGAACCCTTTCCTAATCCAATCTAGTTCAGAACACTCCTTTAGGCACCGGGTTAAATTTGAAAAACGGTTTCAGATCCATTAATTCTAAACCTGCTACTGTAGGTTTTATTGGTACTCATTACCTTAATGGGCTCCATGTTGTATGTAATTCGCTCTAATATAATGCTAATAAATAATGAAAAACCGCTAATATAATACAGCAAACAGCTTTGATACAAGCTTTTAGAACGGACTTGATTCTTCAACGTCACGTCAGAGACTAACAAGAAGACCCCGTCACGCGCTTAAATAGGAGTGGGAGCCGCACATGCGCAGTACACGTTTTTACAGTGCACTATGGTATGATGGCAATAACCGGAATTGAATTGACTAAGCCTTTTTAGGTTACCGTTACGATACCTACACACTAACACTGCGTTAGTAAAAACAAGCACTTGAAATACAGTCACGAACAATATTTTGATAAAACACTACTACGATAGTAAAAAACAAGCACTTGAAACACATTCGCTCACGATAACTCACTTTAATAAAACACCACTATGATACAAATAACTTAAAACATTTCAGGACACTAAGACTACACTGCTTTGCTGTATAACAAACACCACTATGTAATTATTCACTATAGTAATAGATTAGAAGTTAAACACAAATACCGCTGAGCACAGGTCCTGTCTCTTTGCCTTCTACCGGTTGTCAGTTGTATCTGTTGCCGCTACTGTAGGGAGCAGACCAGTCAGGAAGCTAATTTAGACCAATCGGGGACGCGCTTATTCCGACCAATGAGACCGCTGAGGTAGATGTTACATGTCTGGTTTTTTACAGGTGACTACAAACCTCAAAGCCGCGCGTCACGTCCGGTATGAACTAAGCGAGATCCGTTTTTGAAAATAGACTCTGGACACACTCGGGAAAAAAATGAATTCAGATATCCCGTGAACTCATTAAATATTGTATTTGTTGTATACGTGTCTGAGCATGCAGTAACCGCAGACCACGACCAGTCTACCACGAACAGTCAGCCGGTGCAACAAGTAAGTCGTCATTCATAAAGTGATGGTTTACAGTAATAAATATATCGGAACTAAGAAAATGTCAGGCAGAAATTTATACACTAGAGTAGTTAATTAATGTGCCTCAACGGAAAGATAATGTTTATTAATGAATTATGGAGATGCATGGCCATAATGCAAAAGTTTTGGTTTTTAATATGGGTCAAGTGAATGTATCTCGTCCGAAAAGTGAAGTATTGGCATAGTAAGGAGTATGTCGGGGGTTAGGCGTGTACAGTAAAAGGATGCAAAGCTCACTTGAATAGGTACCCTCTGTATTAAGTGTGAATAAAAGATTTTGAGGTTCCGTAATGGGCTCAGTGTGTACGAAATACATGGACGTACATACACAAAAATACATGGACCTTACTCTAGACTGTTTTTAAACTGTTTTAGAATAGGTAAAGGTAATGATACAAGTGTATGGGCAAATATTAGGGTTGTTGCTTCAGAGTAGGGCCTTGGAAAACACGCGGCTAATATTTAGTTCATGTACCTACTATAAAACATGTATAGATTTTTTTCAGAGGTTATCCCTTAAAGGTCCCGTGAAACTGAGCGAGGAGCGAAGGTGAGTTTTTCGGTCATACGCCTAAAACTTTAGTAAGTTAAGTGAACTACAAAAGGTGTATGGACTATGTATGGTCAACCAATACAGGAGTTTAAAGACAACAGAGTCTGGAAGAACCGGGCAATTAGAAATGTGTTTCAGTATAAAATACATGGGAATATATGGGCATTCATGTGGATACCGGTCGTAGGTGATAAATCGGGGTATGCGCTACGAGTGCTGGAGGCATTCAAAAAAGTAACCTCGGCAGAGTGAGCCTTGAGACGCTCGGAGTACTCAGGCTGTAGACGTAGGTAAAGGTACACGCGTAAAGTTTTGGGTTGTTAAGACCCGAATTATGGGAAGCGTTAGGAATGTGTGATGGCCTAGTTAAAATGCATGTCCAAGAGACGAGCAGTTACAGGCCGATGTATGTGGAGATTGATTGGTGATAACATCCGTGTATGAGCGTTACGTTCAAGTACGGAAGACAGACGGAAAAGTGTGGGATCCCAACAAGGTGCCGACACATGAAAGATGTGGTCGGTTGAAGTATGTGAATATTCATCGGTAAAAAGCAGGCGGTAGGAGTCGGGGATGCATATTGAAAGTGTAGGGTACCAGCAGATGAGTTTTATAGGACAGTGTACGGTAAAGTGTAGACCATATGCTTAAGCCATTGTGTACCTGAAGACGCTCAGGCTGTAGGCGTAGGCTACATAAAGTTTGGGCTGTTATACGCTCTGTTAAGACCCGAATTATGGGAGGCGTTAGGAAAGTGTGAGGCTCCGGCAGGGACCGTTAGAAATGCATGTCCAAGAGACGGAGTGGATATAGGCTTATGTGTGGATATTGATCGGTGGTAAAATCCGTGTATGAGCGTTACGTTCAAGTACGGAAGACATATGGAAAGTGTGGGATCCCTGCAGGGTGCCGACACACGAAACATGTGAATGGTTGAAGTATGTGAATATTCATCGGTAAAAAGCAGGGCGGTAGGAGTCGGGGGTGCATATTGAAAGTGTAGTCCCAGCAGATGAATGATGTAGGCCAGTGATCGGTACAGTGTAGACGGTAAACTCCGGTATGCTCAAGTATGAGAACCTTGGCAGCGTGACGTTTAGACGCTCCTTAAGACGCTTGGGATACGCAGGCTGAGGCATAGGTAAACGTAATGGTCGGGGTGTTTCGGGAGACAAGCAAAGTGTGGAGTCCTGGTAGTATGAGCCATAATAGTCCTCGGTACTCGAAAGGGTGGATAGTCCTATGCACCAAATCCGGGTATGAGCGATATTCCATGGTGAGACAGCTAGATAGTATTGGAGCCTTGGTAGTATGCGGTTGAGGGCTCCAGGCGCCTCCGTTACTGTGGAGATCTGTAGGCATACGTAGTTAGAAATCAGAGGTTAACAGCGTAGGATAATTTGAGGGAGCCGTTATAAATATGGGTTAAAAAGCGGTGTAGCGAAAGGTCTATGCACACATAAAGGTGATAGGTATGAGCGAAACGATCGGCTAAGAGCATTAGAGAAGTATCGGGCACCGGTAGTGTGAGCCTTAAGAATCTCCGGTACTCGAAAGGTGTGGATAGGCCTATGCACACAAATACTGATATGAGCGATATTCCGGGATGAGACAGCTGGAAAAGTATTAAAGCCCTGGTAGTATGCTGTTGAGGGCTGCAGGCGCTCCGTTACTCGAAAGGTGGGAGTCTGTAGGCGTAGGCATACGTACATTTTGGATTGTTGTTATACGCCTTGTTAAGGCCCGAAGTATGGGGGACAATAGAAAACGTGTTCATGGATATGTATCAGTATAAAACCGAGTGTAGGCGATACGTCAAAGTACGGTAGGTGATGGTGGTGGAAAAGGACTGAGCAGGATGCCGACACACGAAAGATGTGGATGATTGAAGTATGTGGACCATTCATCGGTAAAACGTAGGCGGTAGGAGTAGGAGTATGGGAGGCATTGGCAAAAGTTTAGGGTCCCGGCAGACTAATGATTTAGCAAAGTTATCGGTAAAGTGTAGACCATATGCTTAAGCTAAGTGTGAGTCCTAAGACGCTCAGGCTGTAGGCGCAGGCTTAGGGTTTGTTAGAAATCAGGGGCTAAACAGCGTAAAGACAGTCGGAGGGGCGGTTAGAAATACGGTCGAAAGCGGGGTACCGATAGGTGTATGCAGACGTATAGGTTATGCAATACGTAAAGATCGATGCGCACGGATTCGTATCGGTTCCTGGGTAGTGTGCGGGTGTCCAGACGGCCAAGGTTTGGTTCAATAGGCGTCGGCTACGGCTTTGGAAAAGAAAGTCAGAGGTGTGTGATAAACAGGAAGTCAGGGTTAAGATAGGTGACAAGAGGAAGTCTGGGGTTAAGATAAGTTGCCGGAAACCAGGAAGTCTGTGGCTAGGAAGTACCCAAATGTATATCCCATAAGAGACAATGCTAAAATAACGCCATAAGAGCCCATGTTAAAATAACTCCATAAGAGCCCATGTTGGGGCTCGATCCGTGGTTAGTCTACTATCATAGAATCACAAAAAGTACTTGCTCCGACGGGACTTAAACCCGGATCTCTCACTTGCCGGGTGAGTGTGCTACCGCTACACCACATAGCCCTTACTTTTTTTTTTGCCCGTATCTGTCACATGTGCGTTAAAATAACTAAACTAACAGATGATCGGAAAATTAAATACCTTTTAAACGACTTTTTGTTTACATTCATCAAATTTTTTATAAAAGGCCTTATTAGCCTTATTAAATGTTTTAATAAATAAATAAATACATATATGTATATGAGCATATATATATATATATATATATATATATATATATATATATATAAATAAGATGCAAAAATTAGTGTTGTTAATTGCAACTTCAAAGAAGATTCAAGGTGTTAATTCCATTAAAAATTTAGACATAGTTTCATCTTGTTATTTCCCGAATCGCCTCAAAAATTAATGTGACGAAAATTTAGCACAAATGTATAGATAAATTTCTTTTGCGGTTTTTATACATCAACAGTTTTTATGTTTAGATAGAAAATTTGGTATCTAAACATAATAATAATACACTAACATATGTATGTAAATTATCCTTCATGTATAAAATACACAGTTTTTTAATGTAATAAAATATTGAATGTTTGTTGCTGAACAGTTGATTTCTAGAAACGTGTCTTACTAAATTCGATTTTTAATTATATTTATAATACAGTACCTACTTTAATTGTTTAAAGCAACAAAAAATATGACTGATTGATTACTTTGATTGATTTATTATAAGGACAGCATAACGCTACACAACATTTTCAATATTTATACTTTGATTTGTTTTAAAAAACTGCTTATATATTGTAGTAAGAGAATTTTTCATAAACCCTTTATTAAATGACGTTCCAGTTAAGTTTGAATTTACAAGGATTTAAATGAACTCTGTTGTATACAGTCAAGGAAAGATAAAATCCACCTCAATTGGATTCGGTCACGTATTGAATAGGCTTTGTGCACTGGAAACTCTGATTGAAAATGTATTCTTTAAATAAAATTACTAATTTGTTATACTGAAGCACAACAGAAAAGTTCATAGCATAACAAGAGATAAGACAGTATCATAAGTTTTGATCCAAAAATGGTTTAAAACTAATTTTTCATATTTATGTTAAGGAATAGTAAATATTACAACGAGGGATAATGCAAAGAAGAATTGTTGTCTGTAAAATCATTTTACGTACCTCGTGTCCCTCTGAATGGGGTACTAAAAGTTGTTATCATGTCCCCTTATTTATTTTCAGTAGGTTCATACAATATTAAAGAAGATATTCTATTACACTTTTATGATGATGCTATAAAATAAGAAGTATAGTATAAACATTGTAAGAGTATACCATACCTCGTGTTGCCTACCAGATTTTACTAGAGTTCTATGTAAAATTTCTAGTTGTCAGTTCATTTCATTCTCCGAAAGTCGTATAGAAAACCGAAAAGAAGACATATTTGAGCCCGCTAGGAAGAGGGAAGGTGTTGTTTTTATAAAGTGATAGGCTTTACTGCCGCCCAGTTTCTAACCCATGAATGGACTACACCATTATTGGCCAAAAAAACTTTGTATAAAGTTTGGACTTGTTCTTGAAATATCGTGTTAGACGGATACTCAGAAATGAATTAAATTTGTCTAAGTGTTCAAGTGATCGATATTTCTATTACTCAGGCAATAATGCGAAGTCTACAAATAGAGGCCCAAAAGACGTTATATTAAAATAATACAACTACAATATTAGAATGAGAATTATATTCATAAACTATTATTTCAAAATGTTGAATAAATATGGCTATAAATCTGAATATAAACAGAAATATAAAAACATACAAAATAAAATCATTATAACTTAACTTTATTCTTACTTTACCAGATGATTGTCAGAAGGGTTTTTAAATAATTGTATTACATCCAAGGGGATGCCCAGGTGCGTAAGTACTGGGATCATTATAACTGTTTTATGAAATATAACAGATACCGGCTATTAGTACGAATCAAATGGAAGATGGTTTCTCTTTCTTTATATTGCTTGGCTGGAGGCCCCAATCCACAAAAAGTGTTTAGATAACAGACTCAAAACCTTAACCAATTTCTAGAGGGGTATGTGATGTTAACCCAGAGTGACTTCCTCCATCACTATTGCAGGGAAGTTTTCCAAACGTAAAGATTATGCGGTATACATACAATGATAGAGGACCTGCAGAAGGCTGTCACACATTGTTAAAAAGCTTCATTCTTCGGAGATTTGGATTCGTTCAGTCAGTACTACAAAGCTTAGGTATCTGATATTTTCTCCGGTTAATTCAAACTTCTTTATTTTGGTGTTACTAATAGGAGCCGCTTATTAGAGCTTTATAATCAAGCTTTATACTTCTATTACCGGGAAATCATGAGAGTGATAGTCGTCATTGCTTTACATATATCAAGGAATGCGAATACCTCTACATCCCCTCTAACACAACAAGATGGAAAAATTGGACTTAAAAGCAAACAATGTCGTTTTAGGTGAGAAATCTATTCTAGTCGGAAGATGTTTTCGATATTCAATCTCCAACAAAACAAATATGAAAATTGGTAAAATTTTATATTTTATAGCATGATAATAATATTTAGTCAGGATTAGTCATGTAACTACAATACAAAACACAAACCCACAACACTATTGTTGGTCCGAAGACCATCATACGAATTTGGATAAAGCCAACATAATAAACCGGGAACCTCATTTCCATAAAAGAAAAATTCATGGAGGTTACATACATTAAATTGGCAGACCAACCAATCTATCAACAACCAGTCGAGATTAGGCCGCTTTGGGTGTCATTTATGAGAAATTAACTAAAAAGAAAACCAAAAGCATTCAAACAGACTAAATATTTGTAATAGATAAATGCGGAGTCACAGTATGGTTTTAAGAAGTTCATCTAGCATGAACCAATAATAAAAAGACCCACTCCTGTTACCTTTTTTTCGCCATCTTGTTTCTGCGGTGACGATCACCATTTTCCATTGGCCTCTGGTATGTCGTAGGTGGTTGGTCGATAAATGTAGACATTATGACCTGTATGCTTTAGTTCATTTTTAGTAATTGGCGTTTGTGTTTAATTTTTTCTAAGAGCATGTTTTAAAGTTAGTGAAGTTGACACACAACATTGTGGTTGTGATTCCTGACTTACCCATGTCACAACGCTCTGGTATGATCTGTTTTTTTAACCTAGTTTGTAATTAATATGATAGTTTAGTTATTTATATGAGGAAGAGATCAGATTTCAGATCTCGAAACGTAGTGTTACTGAATTTCTGTATCACTGAACGGTGGAAATTATATGTTAAACTATTTAAGCACAATTTTCAATTATATTCTATAGTAAGTTAGATATTAACATCACTTCTTGTACCAATAACGCACTGTTTAGCATACAGTAAGAAAAATAACTAGATATAAAAATTAGAAATTTTAATCAAAATATACTTTAGTTGTCCATGAAATGTTTATATATGTATTGCTTGGTTAGTACTCTATTGTTAATTTAAAATACTAAAATACCATCTAAGTTTATGTTTATGTTATATATATATATATTTGTATATATATATATATATATTATATATATATATATATATATATATATATATATATATATATATAAAATATTAGTTTACCTTATGGTCTGAGGCATAAGCAAGCACATAAAACAAGGAATTATTATTGCCGGAGAATACGTTTTGATTACTAAATTCATGTCTATTACTAAGTAGTACTGCCATGGTATTTTACTACTTTGGTCTTGTAGAATGCCTTCAGACGGAAGTTTTACTCTATAGTTCAGGGGGTGAAGATAGTGACAGTGGGTTCTGCTCTAATTAATTATCACCCGAAGTGGCATGAAACAATCATAAACATCGGAGACTTAAAGAATATGAATACAACAAGATAAAAAGGTTAGTGGACAGATCTGAAACTGCTCAGTGGTTCTGCTCTAATAATTAATCACCCGAAGTGGCATGAAAACAATCATAAACATCGGAGAATTAAAGTAATATGAATACAACAAGATAAAAAGGTTAGTGGATAGATCTAAAGCTGCTTAGTGGTTCTGCTCTAATAATTATCACCCGAAGTGACATTAAACAATCATAAACATCTGAGACTTAAAGGAATATGAATAAAACAAGATAAAAAGGTTAGTGGATAGATCTAAAGCTGCTTAGTGGTTCTGCTCTAATAATTATCACCCGAAGTGGCATGAAACAATCATAAACATCTGAGACTTAAAGAATATGAATACAACAAGATAAAAAGGTTAGTGTGACAGATCTAAAGTGCTTATGTGGTT
>NW_025781580.1:0-40209 GCF_021130785.1 Homalodisca vitripennis | reverse complement strand
ACTCCCCTTATTCTCCAGGATAAACAATACATTAAATATTCTTAAACAACAGAAAGAAAAGAACTTGGTGGTATAAAACAAATTCGTTTTAGTTAGATATGTTGCTTTGGATTTTAAATCTGCACCTACTTAGCCAATATCTTACATATTTTAATTCGTTTTTACATATAATTAAAGTTTACTTTTAAACCATTGATGTTTATTCTTCCATACATTACGTGGAAAAGTACTTTCAGTTTGATTTTCCTAAATCTTTTTTTTGTTTTTCCTCCGTTCATTACCTCCATAATGGCTGATCGAATCAAGCTTTATTTTCAAATATGGTACATTGCACGAATATAATCAAAAAACCAATTTCAATTTTAGAATTATAGGTCTCTGCAGCTATTTAACTGCAACCAAATCAAGCAATATTACAATGTCTGTAATGTGTATTCTTATTGATTAGTTTAAAACAAATTATTTCCCTCTTATTACATGCTTTAGCTACATACAACATAATCATATGACAGTCTCAATTGAAGAGAATGGATACTTGATGTCAACCTCAAACAGACGAGAAAGAATCTTCTGAGCTGGCTGCAAAGGTCCCCCTATCAGTGACTATTTTAATCCAAGTGATATACTATAGAAGACACGGCAACTAGTCACATGAACTGTTGGTTACAGTTCAATATAACTATAGAGTATTATGTTTTAATGATCTATCGAACGCAGATGCGGTTTACATCTCCGCGTAAAAACGTGGCCTCCAATAACATGGCTATAAATATTTATAGATCTGTTAGTATTCGCTAGAATTTTCAATAGTAAACAGTACATTAGAAGCGTGCCTGAGGCGCGTGCTCAATAACTATTATCTGCGACCTTGAGGGGAAGAAATTATGATAATAGACATAATCAATGTAAACACTAGTAATCTTGACCTCAATGTAGTGGGAATTCCTGATAAGAGATAGAATTTTGAGGAAGGTCATACAGGTCAATCCAAGCGATTTTGTTCCTTTGAAGAAGGCTTTCACAAGTTAAAGATTTAAAAAGTTTACATAATTATAATTCTTACTACTAAAAAATATTGTCATTTGTATTTTAAATCACAATTTATAATGTTTTTAATAGTATAATGTAGATAATTTGTTTTATAAGGAAGTGGAGAAAAGATATTTATAATTTTTATTAGGTGTAGAATTTCACTATAATAAGACTATTTGCATAGGTAGTAGGCATTTATACTTTAACTTAGATTAAACACATATTTCGTATACCTGTTGAATTTTATTATACTTACTTAATTTATGTTTTGAGCAGGATAATAAGTAACACTGAGGCAACATAAGAAGTAACTCTAGAGCTTCTCGACGCAAGTTTTGTCCCGAAATAATTATATTGGTGTGCATGCAATTACCTCCACAGACATCATGATCATTCTTTCTTGAGTAATAATTTTTTAACTGCTAATATTCCTGTTAAACTATAAATCACATCAGGTAAATATTGCTTTTAATATATAACCTGTTGATTAATAAATTAGAACTCGGCTCTAAGAATACTATTTTATTGTTATGTTAGAAAACATTGATTTTTTATATAATCTTAAAAGCTCTCACTCATTATTTTGATTTACGATACTCGGTTGTAATTTATTTGCGTGATTCTAAATAACTTTATCATTCAATTAGATTATATAGTAAGATGTAGAGTAACAACTGTTATAATTTTCCAACAATAATGACACCTGCTCATTGATTATATACACGTAAAACTATAATCGAGAAAAAAGACTATACTAAATTAGATTACAATATGAAAAAAGTAGAAATGACTTTCCAAATAGACAGATACATGCAAATCTAATGAACGTATTCATCAACAGACGACAAGCTGTAAATAAAAAAATAAACAAGATTTATAATATACATCATTATAATATTAAAACTGATATTTTCTAAACAATCGCTTGTTTATTGAGTACAAAATTAATTATCGTTGTTTCTAGAGAAAAGATTGTCATGGTATTACATGCATACCTATTTAGTTAATTTGCAACTTTTTGGATAATAACATTGATGTAATATAAGTATTTTCGGCTTTTAATGTACGATGTTTTATTTTAGTCATGGTTGTGTTTAAGAATACTGAACTCATGGAATTTAAACATGGGGATGAGATTTTAGGGCCAAAATAAAAGTTCACAAATAATCAAATACTGTGATATTAATGTTATATATAGTATTATTAAAGAATGGTATCGACTGTATTTCTATTAGTTATGTAAATTGATCCATGGGGAATAAAAGTAAAACCTTGCTTCAATATACTATACATTTCATAAACACCACCAACAAATTTACCAGAAAATAAACCAATATCAGAAACACCACAAATAATATTATATTTTGAAACCTCAAAGATTTAAGTTTACGTTTTTAGAGCACATCAATAGCAAAGAGAAATAATGCTTCAATAAATTGTCAAGTATACAAAATAAAAGTCCCCACAACTTTTGTAGTCTAGAGCGCCTTATGTACTAAGTAGTTCATTTTACAAAAAATATGTTTAAAAAAAAATTAGTACAAGTGATTTCCAAAATAGTAAAGTATTCCATACAACATTTATATTATAACCTACAGTTATCACAATATTCATATTAATTGTGAGCAGTTAATTTAGTAAAAAGTACGAATGTATTGTGAACATAAAAGTTAATTTGTAACTAATAAACCATAATAGGTAAAAATACTTTAAAATGTTATCTGCAATATTTGTAAGTAACATAATATGAAGAGGAATAAAGTGATTAAAGCAGCTCTGCAATGTTCTCTCTTAATGAAAGAGAGTAATTAAATTTTCTCATTATGTTACTCGCCGGGAAAAGAACGGCGATGAAGGTGTTATTTTCCTTGTTCTGTATTTTACAAAAAAGTTCACGGCACAGGTCGGTAATAAAAATTACCTACTCTTTGATATATTTAACAATATTTATTTGTAGACAGAATTCCTCTATAAATACAATTATGTAGTCATGAATTGTTTTCGATCGTGGTAAAGTTTTCTTTCTCTCTAAAATACTTCTGTATTTCGTAAAATGAATGTTACGCTTTAAATGTACGTTATTTCATTAAAATTTAACAATCGGGAGTTTTTAAGAAACAACGATATTATTTAAGGAAAATTTTTCGTATTAATTTTTATACTGTAGAATTACAGAAGATTTGCCACAACTGGTTTTTAAATGACATTGAATAGTCTTGATATATATGAGGTAAGTTACCTAAACATCCTAATGTTAGTTAAACTTTTCAGCTGTTGGTGTTATCTACAAGGCAGAGGTATAAACAGGCGTTTAAACATGTTCCACAATCTCTGAAAAGATTTAGATTGTTTTGCAGTAATTGACTTCTGTTGTTGACAGATGTATTCGGAATATGACGCACTAGCTGTTGTTTTAATTGAAATACAGAGAGTATTGTATACTGATTACTACTTCTCTATTACGCAGGGAAAATCAATACGGTGTCCCTAAGGGATTGATATTACAACCAGCAAAATTTCCTTACTCGTGCCATTTGTTTAAAATCATCAGTCTAGAATTAAAAGACTCTGTAATAAACAAATACTTAATTATAACTTTAAAGAACTCAAACTATATATCAAAATAAAATACTACTTTTTAAATGTAGTTATTCATGCGTTAAGTATGTTTCCACAACTTTTTTAAATTATTTAAAAATGTAATGGGTATTAAGGGTATCTACCATAATTAAGCTAAAAATACACATGCCTACTTGCTAAATATAGTGCTAAATAAAATCCAGAAATGTTTTTTTGGCTCACCTTAGCAGCCTTCTCCATGCGACACAAAAGGATCGATTTTGATGGGCTGGAAAAATAGTATCAATCATAAAAACGTATTGAGCAACAAATTCAAAGTCATTTTACTGAGAATCTCAATCTCCAATTTTAATCTAGATACAGTATTTGAATGTTTTTTTACGGTTATCTTTAGATTATAGTGAAAGGAAGGACGTGGAAAACTGCCTAATATGCCTTGCCACCATAAAGTCATATTACAGTTTAGATCTCCCTTCCATGGATAATATTACTTATTTATCTTAAAATTAGTTATCGAGTAAGGAAAATATATGTGAATGGATTAGTTTATGGTTCAGTTATATATCTCTATCAAAACAGAAACGACTGAAAAAACTTCTTGAATGCTAAAATTATATCTCACAGTTGACAAGTATTGATCCCAATATCAACACTATGCAGAGGTGGAGGGTCCATAAACTTAGCAATTACAAGTTTATATATTAACACATTACGTTCACAATACTAATTATTGAGTGTTTATTTGAAAGTTTAAACTTAACTAAATATCATCCACACGCCCAGTACATAATAGAATCATACCAGTACTTCCGTCTTAGTTATATAATAACAACTACTATTTAGACTTTATTCAGAGTTTATACCATGATGCTTAAACCTCGATCGATGTAAAGAAGTTTTATTAGAAAAAATAAGTCACGATGAAATACTCACATGTGAAACGTTTTGGAGCATATTAAAACATTATTTATATATATATATATATATATATATATATATATATATATATATATATATATATACACATATTTTGTCATCGACTATGAAAGAGGATTATCAACTTTAATTTTATCAAATAGGAAGGCCGTAAATTTATAACACACAAAAAGGTAACCTATTTCAATCAGATTCTGAAGAAGGAAACATTACAGTTATAACATAATTTAAAGAGGAATATTATTGCTCAGCAACTTGAAATGTGAATGGTAACCAATTAGTTCCAATTAACTAATTCCACTGTAAGCCAAAGTTAATTAGCAAATTAATTAGTGGAAATGCTCAGCCTTAGGCCGTGCGGTTGGTATTACATTGTTACATCAAATGTACTACAAAGGGATAGAAAGTTTTAGGTATTTATTGAGAACCTCACATAAACATACAATTTGTACAATTATTTGAAGGAATTTAGCGTACATACTTTAACTTTCAATTACAACAAACATAGACTCGCTTAGTATGGGGACAGAGCATATATAATTCTATAGATTTTGTAAATTTTGTATAAACCACTAGTTTAAATGAATTTATATCTAAATGATCTTTTAAAAAACCCATTTATAACAGTGATGTTGTGTGAGGTTCATCCGTCAGTTAACTTATAGTCGCTTTTTACTCAACCATCGTACTATAGACTATCCAGCTGCCTTCTCACGCAATAAGATTGTAAAACGAAATAACTTACACTAACTATTAAATAAAAATAATTGAAATAGAATTTTTTTTAATAAATACGATAATAATATTTAGAGTATTGTTTCATTTAATTAATGCATGTTTACAATGTGTGGTTTCACCTTAAATCAATGTTTACCAGCTAATAAATACGTAAATATGGAACACGATATATTAAATCTAAAACCTAGTAACCAGTCTATTTTATTCCAGAGATTTGTTAAAATAATCAATATTAATAATTACAGGTTATACTAAAATAAGTGAGTTTTTGGGGTTCCAACCAGTGCATATTTGACTACTTGGTAATCCCAGTCTAGCCTTGGTAATCCCATAAATGTATTAGTACTTGGACGCATGCAAAATAGATTAATATTGCAGTAAATGTAATTTGCAGTATACCAAAGATGATACCCATTCCTTCAATTAGAATGTACCAGATGTGTACTATACTAAATTCAAGTAATCACAAACTATATTTTAGATTTAAAAATCTATGCTGTAGAGATATACAGAGTGAGTTTTTTGTCCTGGAACACCTGGATATAATTTAAACGGCCCGAGATATCTATGTGAAACCTTGACCCTACATATATTATA
The DNA here is from genome assembly GCF_021130785.1 of Homalodisca vitripennis. NCBI lineage: Eukaryota > Metazoa > Arthropoda > Insecta > Hemiptera > Cicadellidae > Homalodisca > Homalodisca vitripennis. The sequence goes on along the minus strand of NW_025781580.1, from coordinate 34,326 downwards.
ACATATTTTTTTAATTTTTCAAGTTGTTGAAAATTTTCCCCCCCTTTTCTTAAGGGGGGTAAAGGGGGGCAACTAAACGTTTTCAAATACAAACCCGTATCTTGTGACACCTCATTTTAAAGGGAATAAAAAAAAAGAAATCCAATAATGCAAACTAGAGGTCTCTACGTTTATTTTAACAAATGTTATGACAAATTTATAATTGAGTAAAGCGGGGGGTAAAGGGGTGCAACTAAAAATTTTCAAATACAAACCCCTATCGTGTGACCCCTTATTTTAAAGGGAATAAAAAAATAAATCCAATAATCCAAACTAGAGGTCTCTACGTTTATTTTAACAGATTTTATGACAAATTTTATTATAATAAAATCAGTAACTGTCTTGTCCTGTTTATCGTAACATGAGTCAACACTAACGCAAATTTCTAAAAAACATTTACCCTGTTTTAAATGTAGCAGGTGTTCAAACTGTTCACCTTCGGCTGTTTGACAGTGTGCTAGACGTGTGTAAAAACTTGAGACATGATAGGGGTTTGTTTTTGATAATGCCCCCCTTTACTCAATTGTAAATTTGTCATAAAATTCTGGTAAAATAAACGTAGAGACCTCTAGTTTGCATCATTGGATTTCTTTTTTTATTCCCTTTAAAATGAGGGGTCACATGATAGGGGTTTGTATTTGAAAATGTTTAGTTGCCCCCCTTTTAATCCCCTTTAGAAAAGGGGGGCAAAATTTTCAACAACTTTAAAAATTAAAAAATATGTTATAATATGTAGGGTCAAGGTTTCACATAGATATCTCGGGCCGTTTAAATTATATCCAGGTGTGCCAGGACATAAAACTCACTCTAATAAATATTGTCATTGTTAACGTACTTTTAACACAGTAAATTTATCAGATATTAGGTATTACAGTATTTATTGTACATTGGGCTTCATTGTACACTTTTTACAGATTTATTTGATCCTGGCAACAAGTCAAACTCAACATTGGGGTCGTACATGTAATGTCTCGAACGAGAACTGCTCATACACGTCAAAGCTTACTAAATTGCGTGAATGTATTAAATGAAACTTTAATTCATTACTATCCTGATTTGTTTATATAGCGTACATTTCGTACTTCAGTGTTTAAAGAACAATTATTATTTTACGTTTAAATTTGCTTTCGATAATGATTGATTATCTAGTGATTTGATTCTTAGATTTTAAAATGTAGGACTCTATTGAAAAGTAAAAACTACTGATATAAATTCTGAAATATTACAAATTTTGCATATTTTAAACAGTTCGTGGTTATGAATATAAACAGAAAGATTATAAAAATGTGTGTATATTTTTCCTATTACTTTATAAAATACATTGTGCCATCAAAGCACTTCAACCTGATTCTTTTATTCTTATGTGTATGACTATGAGAAACCCGAAACAACATATCGACGAGTGACATTGGTCCCTGGGGAGCACATTACCCAGGCTGTTACTGTTTGCTGATAATCCTTTAAATAATAGGATTGAGAGATCCTAAACTCCCAGAACGTCTCCCACATAAAGTAGATTGTTTCTTGACGTAAAGTGAGAAGCCATGCCTTTCAATTATGTTATCTTCTTTTGTACCTCCCGGATGGCTATCATCTACTGAGAGACGACACTAAGGGGAATTCTGACCCCAAAATATTACGTCAGACAGTCTAGCTTCTGACGAAACTTATTGTAGGGGAGCCTCTGGGGGACCATTCCCGCCAATTGTTTTATCTTCTTTCGTCCTTTCCCTGGGTAGCAATTGTCTAGTGACAAAACTCCCTGTCAATTTACTATGTTGTGATCTTTCACTTTACATTAAAATTGTACAATACCATAGCTTACTTTTAATTATTTTATTAGTATTAGAGTTGTATATAATTAAAAATGTTTTGTGATGTTAGTATTTTACAATACAGCAATTTTTCAATCTCTTCGCACTCTTTTATATCGTCTATTGAGCCTTAACATTTATATGAGATTTCAGTAGGTTTTAAAACCATATAGAGTAAAACAAAGTGTTTTAAACACAACTCAAAATATTACAACTCACTTATGTTTTAGTTTGTTATGTAATCATGTTCAAAATATAAACGAAATTAAAGGAAATAAATCAATAATTTATACAGCAAAAAGAAAATACGATACAACGTAGAACATTAATAAATGACTCTATTGAAAAGCAACTATTTGGAAATCCTCTCGCAGAAATTTGAATTATAGTTGAGGCGTCATCCGGAACAAAGCAAAATAGATCCCACGTTCAATTTTCAGCTGTCTATTATTTACAGTTATGTTTTATTGTAGTAGGACTTAATTTCACTCCTTAGGATGATTTACTCGTATGTGGCATTTGTGTTAGCTACACAAATAGCAATGAGCTCGGTTGAATTAAACTGTGAACCCATCTGCTAAATCAGGTGATCGTTTTCATATGGCTGATTGACAACGCGTAACGGGCTATTCGGTCGAGATATCGTCTGCTAGCCACTCCTTAGGCAGTGTGATATGAACTGTCCATAACCTAACCTTGCCCGGGAATGGACCTAGTTTCCCCCTTCCCTAGGTAAGGGGTATTTCGTATACCCCATTGTCGCATTTCAGATGATTTAAAGCTTTTTGGTTTTATAGAATTCCTTTTGGTCCGAGACAAGTGACTTCTTTTGTACCATTTTGCCCCCCTCACCGATTCAATTGACTGTAGGGAGTGACAGTAACATCGTTAACTGTCCATCGACCCATGGGACACCCAGTCGACCCTATGGTAGCCCGACGGAGGATGCGATGTATAAGCCGTGACGTGCGGCATATTAAAGATTAGAAAAACCCACGCTGATGAGTTGGCATCAATAATACAAGTAACCCTTTTCTGTAACTTATCCTCAATCACTTGTCCCTTTTTTAATATTTCGATTTTACCACAGTCCACACCCGTCTCCTTTTACTTAATAAATAACGAATAAACGAATTTTATTTTTCTTAATAAAAAACATTGCAGCACATACATATACACGTTTGAGAAATTAAACTGGCCACTTTAACAAGTTGTTTGACCAGTGTTGTAAAAAAACACATAAATTACAAAAAAGAATCAATACAGTCTAGCATTATTTAAAAGTATTTGTATTCGCCTGCTGTAACATCTGATGTTAAACCATTATTTAAAGTATAGAAAACTTAATTGTGTAAAAAGCGGAAGTTTACTAAAAGATTACGCAACCAAGTACTTAAAGGAATGGCGGAAAATCTATTTATTTACTTTAGGTAGTTTAATATACATACTTTCAAAGCCTCATGTATTGTAATGATGATGACATGATATTTTGGTTATTTCCGCTCCGAATAAAAAACAGTCTCAGGACTTTAAAAATGAAAGGATGCTAGATCGGTAAAATACGCAAGTGCTGGTACAAAGGAAATGAGCTTGATATTTTAGATTGTTTAAGAAATATACGTAAGAAAAAGCGTTGCGTAATTCTTAACTTTAGCTATTAATGTTTTGTTCGTACACCCCCCCCCTACCAACATGGCGAAGCATACTGTAATTTCGAATTAATTAAAGCAAAATAAAGGGTTCTCAAGAGATATGAATTACAAAATTCCTTAAAAAAATTTAATGTTCTGATTTTTTATCTTAATTTTAAGTGTAAGTCTAAGATGTGAGGTTCAAGTAAGGTTCAGTAAGTTTCTCATCAAGCAAAACTCCCAGATATTTAATAGATTTAACTTTTTCTTGTTCAAACTATTTACACTTAAAGCAACTTGTTCTGAATACAAATATTTTTTAACACGGTGAAATTAATATATTCTCGTTAAGCTGTAGTGAGTTTAGGCTCGTTAGACACCTGCTCCGCTCAAGGTTCCTGCTATTTTCGTAGATATTCTGAAGACATCCCTTAGATATAAGGCATACAAATGCTTAATTGTAAATAACTTGATTCAAAATAGTTTTAAAGTTTATATTACACTTCAAGGATATTATCATCGTGCTATATTACACCACATTATATGTGTATTGCCGTGTAAATTTGCTGCATATTATCCTAAAAACTATACTATGAATTATTACACTTTCTAGTGACATTAACAAGTCGTTCACATACACCTGTCACCGGGTATAAACTTCTTTCTGTGTCTAGCACTACATTTAAAATTGTTATACTTCTTGGTGACATTAACATAATGGCGTGCACACACAGCTGCTTGTTAATACAACACTGTATATTAACTTCCTGCTGTATCTGACTCATATCCGATACATTTTAAGTATGATCTTTTTAAATGATCCGATAAGTTTATTACAAAGTATATATATATATATAAAATATTTTAAAATGGTACTATAACATATATTATTAAGAATGTACAGCAGTTTGCTTCAAAATAATGTTTTTTATTGAAATCTGCTTACAAAAAATAATAAATACTAGTATTACACCAAACAGACTGCAATGTGTGCAGGTAAATAAAAGTTGTTGATGTGTATATTTTCACTTCCATGTATATTATTGTAGATTGGTGTGATTCACGGTTAATAATTTTAATGTCAATAATAACAAAACCATCAACGTCATCAATTTGCTAATCTCCAATATTTTTCATATGTTTTATTTAAAAACGTAAACTTTAAGATTTTGAACCAAGTGCTATATACGTTTTATCAGACAATTGTTATCTCTTGTTCCTTATTGTTTCCTAAGAAACAAAAATGTTTAAAGAACAAAGTAACGATTTCATGAAACCTAATCAAGAATTTTAAAATCACTTTAACAAATAACAAATAATTGAATGCTGGGAATCTAACAAACAATTTGACACTTTAAAATTATGTGTCATTATTGATTAAATGCAATCTTAGTCAAAACAACTTTTTAATATGTGAACAGTAATTAGATTTGTTCATAAAATGTCTTTTGTTCGTAAAATTTAAAAACAACCACTCATATTATTATAAATATTTTTCCATCATTAGAAAATACAAGTGGCAATCGATAAATTGTGAAATTTTACAAGTTAAATCCTTATCCACAAGTTTTATAAACGCTATATCGTCAAACAGGTAAAAACTTCTACAATCTACAAGAAAACTTAGGTTTTATTAGCTAACATCTGTAAGAAATGTAAATGTACAACTTGATAATGAAGACTAAAATTAATTTATCGAATGTATTGTATGAATGCTATTAACGCTGTTTACTAGTAAACTTTTCTTGGTCAGTAAATATGAAACTACATACCAATTGATTTACAAATGTACTCTTTGTTATATATTTAACAGTTTTCAACTATTGATTTATACGTGTACATTTTGAGAGGCATACCTAAGTAAGACTTGTAATATTATATACTTAAAAAAACATTATATTATCTGAAGAGAGATACTCCAGAGACATAAGTAAGGAAACTTAAGCTGCTTAACTGGACGACGACGATGTAACTTTACTCCCAGAATCTTCTTACCTTCGATATCGGTTAAATCAATGATATTTCTTTTGGGTTTACTATTTAATATTACTAAAGTATATTAGATTTAAATAGTTAGTTTTGTTTAACTGGTATTAAAGTTTTATAAACTTGCGCTCTCGTTTTTCACATAAAACTTTGATCTAAATTGTATTCTTATAATCCCGTAGAGACCTAAATACATGTTATGCGAGAGTTTTAAATAATCAGGTAATTTTACAACAACAAAAAATATTTATTCACTATCCTAAAAAATAGCACCTAGTTTAATATGCTTCATTTTATTTTTGTCAGTTTATAACGATCGAAGGTTGGCATTTCAATATCTTTTAACACATTTTAAAATTTATCCTTTAAAAATGGAACTCTCGTTTTTTTAATAGAAACAATTTAATACTTATTAAATGAAATTGTGTGATACAAGCCATGCTGGTAATAATATATTATAGGTATTATAGGTACGAATTTACGTTGAATAAAAATTTTAATTTCATCTATAGGGAGTTCAAGAGGAATTCCTGTGAATAGGGATCTGACAGTCTCTTAAAAACGCTGAATACATTTATACTCTAAAATATCTACACAAATCAATATAATCGGTGAAAGGTAGCATTAGTAATTTATTTTAAACCATATATAGACCAATACATGTACAATATGAACTAACTTCAACTCAACATTAAGTTAAAATGTAATTAATGCAATAAAAAATATTATAGCACAATAAAATAATACAAAGTGGAAGTACGCCTGTTGCGTAAGAGACCTTTTTCAAGAAGCATACAACATTTTAAGTAGTATATCTACATTTATTATTATATTATATGTTATAATGTCATAATATTTCTTGTTGGTTTGTTGATAAATTTGTTTATTCTGAGTTTGTCTCATCGGCATCATGCTTACCCATAAGATACAATATAAAAATGTCCACAACACTGAGACTAACTGCATGTAGTTACATTTAAAAAGGTTGAAATCAACTTTTTGTCTATAAAACGAACATGAAACTTCGTGTAAGATTTAAATTTTACAAGTCTGCTCGTTTTCGAGAATCGTGCTTAAAGCCAAACAGAAATGAAATTTGTCCAGCCCACAAGACGGAATGATAGACTTCACTATCGGTCTGCCAACATGCACTTAACTTATTTAATATATAATGAAATTAGCCAATCCCCATCCCTTAACTATACATCACTCCCCTTACAACTCTACCAAGTCAATATATCCTTTCTCTAAAGTTCGATTTTGACGTTCGAAGGATTTTTACCATCAATCAGTGATCCAGTAAACTAGTAATACATTGTTTCGAGATTTACAATAACATTTTATAACGGGTGAGTAACAAACTATACATATAACTACAACACTGGTTAATATAAATAATCCATAACAAAGTGTTGTGGCACGATTGGCAGATATTGCAACAAAGTCTCAGTATCTGTAAAACACCCACTTCATGAAACAACTAAAGTTGTTTTGTATCACACAAACGAAATAAAACCTATGTATTTACTTTGTATTAATATAAGATTCCCAACTTATATCAGCTTAGCTATAAATAGAGAATGTTTGTACTTCCGAAAGTAATAACGGCCATGTTACGTCTCATGGACATGTCCCACTGACAAATGAATAGCTATGTCTCTTTTGATTTATAGAGTAACATGTCAACATGAGCAATGTGTCAGCGATGAGGTATTAATAACGAGGAAATATTGTTTTCTCTTCACAGTCAACATTTATTGTTTTTACCACAGCAGAAAAAGAGCTTTAACTCAAATATCGTTTATATAATAAAAACATAAACAAGAGGTTTTTTAATTTGCTCATAAGGTAATATTCACGAATTTTATAAATATCAAATTCAACCACACGTTATTTTGTTCATAGTTTTAATGGTATTTGAGTCATAAACACTACTACATTTATTAGTTAAAGAAGGCATTCTAACGAGGTTTCTTTTGTTCTTTATGTGTGTGTGTGTGTGTGTGTGTGTTTTGTTCTTTATTTCCCTCTTTCTGTAATATGAACCCAAAATAATTTTTTAACTACACAAGCTTTAAAATGATACCATGAATGATTATATTTTAAAAAAATGTTCAATCTTACATACCTCCGTTTAGTAAGAAATAAACAGATAAGAAAATTAAGTTTTTTTTAAATATACTTTTAACTATACATTATATTATTAAGTATGCTATGCTTGTACGTTACTGCAAATATTAAAAATAATGTTACAATCTAACTTGTTATATGGAATGTTATATGTTTATATGCCGATGTATATATATATTTAAATGAAGAAAATTTAAATAGATTAAAATTAAAAAATCTGGAACAAGCACATCAATTACTTTTAAAATCAAAATACCCAAATGGTCTAAATTTAAGATAATTTTAACTTTTCCAAATTTTTCATCTGTGCCATTAATGATATATCAGCTGGGTTTTTGAATGTTTTAGTTGCGTATTTACATTTTTGGTTATTTTATTTGTTGTGTTTCTTGTTCCTTGTTTTCTACATATATATTATGCTTCCTGAAGATGTGGGTATCAAATCCCACGAAATATATAGAAGCTTTTTAATCTTCGTTTTTCATTTCAATAAGTGAAATAGTATAACAGCCACTTGGTGATCAACCATCGTCAACACGAAGCCTTTTGGTAACAAGTCTCTCTTCTACACTTCTTATACACTAGTGTTTTATTTTCCGTTAAAGCTCTCAATTTGTTTATCAAAATGAATACGCATACTAGCAAAAAGCATTTAATGAAAACAGTTCAAATATCATTCATTAAAAATTGTTAAAATTAACTGTCATGTTATGTTCATTGGCACTTTATTGTCTTTCGGCCTAACCCCTCCAGGTCTCAGTCCTAAATTTCCTTACTCTGGTCTACCACCTGCTATGCACGAAGCTGTTAAAATTTTAGCTATCAAGACAAGTTTTGAACTTTCTAAATTAGTATTGAAAGCATATAAATCCATGGCAGAAAACCATGGTAAAGAATTAAGAATCATATATGATTGTCTATTATCCCAATATGATAGTGATTCTCTTCATAATGACATTAACAATATAGTACGAAAGCTACAGAGTTTTATGACTACAAAAACTGAAAAAACTTTCAAATAAGTTGTTAAAAATCTGCAGAAAAACTATAAATAATGGTGAGGAAATACCCACTAAATGGAAATGCTTCAGTGACACCCGATTCTAAATAATGTTATACCATCCTCATATGATGGAACAAATTCTTGTGTTGAACAATCACCGAACACAAATGTAGACCCCATTATTGAAAAAGTAGCCAAACAAGATACCAATAATGCCAGTGATCTTCTTGAATCGTGCATTGAAAATATATCTGACTATCAACCTAACAAAGATGAACTTCAAGTTCTTTCAAAAGGTCTCACGTTTTGTCCTACTCCAAAATTTAATCAAATAAGCCTAATAAACGACGCTCTTGCCTTTTCCCGGGAATTAAGACTAAAATTTTTCTTCAGCAAACAACAAAACATTTGTAATGATGAAATTCTTCCTTGCTTGAATAGGTTCAAACAAAAATCGGATTGGGAACCTCCCCCTCTCCCTGCAGATCACCCAATTGAACAGTTTATTAACATTGTATTGTCTAATTTGTCAAATCCGGAATTTAAAAACTCTTTAAATAAGAAGAATAACTTATCCCAAAATGAAATTCGAGCCATTAAATCACTGAAAAACAATCGCAATATAATTATTCTCCCGGCTGATAAAGGAAGTAAGATTGTTATTTTAAATTTAAAAGATTACATTAAAGAAGCTACCACACAGTTAATCTGATACAAATACATACAAGCCTCTGGAGGAAGATCCTACGGATAAATTTAACGAAGTTATCAAAAACTACCTCAAAGATTATGGTCCCAATCAAGGTTTGTCTTCAAAGAATATTGAATTATTAAGTCCAAAATGGCCCCGAACACCAATATTTTATACACTCCCAAAAATCCATAAACCCATTCGTCCTCCACCTGGTAGACCTATTGTTTCTAGCTATGGGAGTCCAACAGAAAGAATTTCAGCTTATATTGATGATCAACTGCAACCTTTTGTAAAATCATTACCATCCTATATAAAAAATTCTACTGACTTCATTGAAAAAATTACTACTGTTAAACAACCAATTCCTGAAAATTCAATTCTAGTAACAGTAGATGTAAATTCTCTATACACAAACATACCACATAAAGAGGGTCTGCAGGCTTTAGAGAGTATTCTAGACGCTAGAAAAAATAATGTTATTCCATCGACCAACTTTTTGATCAATTTAATGCAATTCGTCCTTACAATGAACAATTTTAAATTTAACGACAAAAATTATCTACAAATTTCGGGTACAGCTATGGGCACCAGGATGGCTCCCTCATATGCTAACCTATTCATGGGCGAATTCGAGAAGAAATTTCTAGCCTCACAAAATCTTCAACCATTAAAATGGGTACGTTTCATCGATGATATATTTTTCATATTGGCATCATGGATTGGAATCTTTGCAAGAATGTTTGAAGAATCTTCAAGAGTTCTCTCCTTTGAAGTTTACATGGAAACTATTCTGATGTTATAATAACTTTTTTAGATTTAGACATTTTCTTAGAATCAGGCTACATCAAAACAAAATTGCATGTTAAAACAACAAACACAATGAACTATCTAAATTTTTCAAGTTGCCATCCAATATATATAAAAAAGTCTATTCCAAAAAGTTTATCTATACGAGCCAAGAAGCTATGCAGCAATGATATAGACTTCCTAAATTTACATTGAAAAATTAAGCAACACTTTTAAACATTTAAATTACCCAGACAAAATTTTAAAAAATCAAATAAACAAACCAAAACATCCAGCAAGCTTCAATTATAAAACACAACCAAAGTTTATTACACAGTTTTTTTCCTGGACTACACAAAATTAACAGTATTATGAAAATTGCCCACAATGTCCTACTTTCCTCTCCAGATACCCAACTTTTATGGCTAAAGCACCTAGAGTAATATTTAGAAAACCTCCAAATTTGAAAAACAAAACTTGTCCAACCTAAACTACCTAAATTACACCAACCCGTTACTAATGGATGTGAACCGTGCAACAAACCACGTTGCGGTTCTTGCAAAATTATGAAAAACTCTAGGGAATTTAAAAGTAACGTAACAGGTTTAACTTATCCCATCATTGGCAAAGTAAACTGTGACTCTAAGAATGTAATTTACCAAATTAATTGTAAATTTTGTGACAAACAGTACATTGGACAAACATCTAACCACCTTAGAGTCAGAATAACAGGGCACAGATTTGATATTTTCCATAAAGACAAGGAGAAGCCATTGGCAAAACATGCTGCTGAGCACAAAAAAGACAAAATTGAAGAATGTTATAACCTTAAAGGAATTAATAAGGTCTTCCCTTGTCATGAAGAAAATTTAAATAGATTAAAATTAAAAAATCTGGAACAAGCACATCAATTACTTTTAAAATCAAAATACCCAAATGGTCTAAATTTAAGATAATTTTAACTTTTCCAAATTTCCATCTGTGCCATTAATGATATATCAGCTGGGTTTTTGAATGTTTTAGTTGCGTATTTACATTTTTGGTTATTTTATTTGTTGTGTTTCTTGTTCCTTGTTTTTCTACATTTATATTATGCTTCCTGAAGATGTGGGTATCAAATCCCACGAAATATATAGAAGCTTTTTAATCTTCGTTTTTCATTTCAATAAGTGAAATAGTATAACAGCCACTTGGTGATCAACCATCGTCAACACGAAGCCTTTTGGTAACAAGTCTCTCTTCTACACTTCTTATACACTAGTGTTTATTTTCCGTTAAAGCTCTCAATTTGTTTATCAAAATGAATACGCATACTAGCAAAAAGCATTTAATGAAACAGTTCAAATATCATTCATTAAAAATTGTTAAAATTAACTGTCATGTTATGTTCATTGGCACTTTATTGTCTTTCGGCCTAACCCCTCCAGGTCTCAGTCCTAAATTTCCTTACTCTGGTCTACCACCTGCTATGCACGAAGCTGTTAAAATTTTAGCTATCAAGACAAGTTTTGAACTTTCTAAATTAGTATTGAAAGCATATAAATCCATGGCAGAAAACCATGGTAAAGAATTAAGAATCATATATGATTGTCTATTATCCCAATATGATAGTGATTCTCTTCATAATGACATTAACAATATAGTACGAAAGCTATAGAGTTTTATGACTACAAAAACTGAAAAACTTTCAAATAAGTTGTTAAAAATCTGCAGAAAAACTATAAATAATGGTGAGGAAATACCCACTAAATGGAAATGCTTCAGTGACACCGATTCTAATAATGTTATATACCATCCTCATATGATGGAACAAATTCTTGTGTTGAACAATCACCGAACACAAATGTAGACCCCATTATTGAAAAAGTAGCCAAACAAGATACCAATAATGCCAGTGATCTTCTTGAATCGTGCATTGAAAATATATCTGACTATCAACCTAACAAAGATGAACTTCAAGTTCTTTCAAAAGGTCTCACGTTTTGTCCTACTCAAAAATTTAATCAAATAAGCCTAATAAACGACGCTCTTGCCTTTTCCCGGGAATTAAGACTAAAATTTTTCTTCAGCAAACAACAAAACATTTGTAATGATGAAATTCTTCCTTGCTTGAATAGGTTCAAACAAAAATCGGATTGGGAACCTCCCCCTCTCCCTGCAGATCACCCAATTGAACAGTTTATTAACATTGTATTGTCTAATTTGTCAAATCCGGAATTTAAAAACTCTTTAAATAAGAAGAATAACTTATCCCAAAATGAAATTCGAGCCATTACATCACTGAAAAACAATCGCAATATAATTATTCTCCCGGCTGATAAAGGAAGTAAGATTGTTATTTTAAATTTAAAAGATTACATTAAAGAAGCTACCACACAGTTATCTGATACAAATACATACAAGCCTCTGGAGGAAGATCCTACGGATAAATTTAACGAAGTTATCAAAAACTACCTCAAAGATTATGGTCCCAATCAAGGTTTGTCTTCAAAGAATATTGAATTATTAAGTCCAAAATGGCCCCGAACACCAATATTTTATACACTCCCAAAAATCCATAAACCCATTCGTCCTCCACCTGGTAGACCTATTGTTTCTAGCTATGGGAGTCCAACAGAAAGAATTTCAGCTTATATTGATGATCAACTGCAACCTTTTGTAAAATCATTACCATCCTATATAAAAAATTCTACTGACTTCATTGAAAAAATTACTACTGTTAAACAACCAATTCCTGAAAATTCAATTCTAGTAACAGTAGATGTAAATTCTCTATACACAAACATACCACATAAAGAGGGTCTGCAGGCTGTAGAGAGTATTCTAGACGCTAGAAAAAATAATGTTATTCCATCGACCAACTTTTTGATCAATTTAATGCAATTCGTCCTTACAATGAACAATTTTAAATTTAACGACAAAAATTATCTACAAATTTCGGGTACAGCTATGGGCACCAGGATGGCTCCCTCATATGCTAACCTATTCATGGGCGAATTCGAGAAGAAAATTTCTAGCCTCACAAAATCTTCAACCATTAAAAATGGGTACGTTTCATCGATGATATATTTTTCATATGGCATCATGGATTGGAATCTTTGCAAGAATTTTTGAAGAATCTTCAAGAGTTCTCTCCTTTGAAGTTTACATGGAACTATTCTGATGTTATAATAACTTTTTTAGATTTAGACATTTTCTTAGAATCAGGCTACATCAAAACAAAATTGCATGTTAAAACAACAAACACAATGAACTATCTAAATTTTTTCAAGTTGCCTTCCAATATATATAAAAAAGTCTATTCCAAAAAGTTTATCTATACGAGCCAAGAAGCTATGCAGCAATGATATAGACTTCCTAAATTACATTGAAAAATTAAGCAACACTTTTAAACATTTAAATTACCCAGACAAAATTTTAAAAAATCAAATAAACAAACCAAAACATCCAGCAAGCTTCAATTATAAAACACAACCAAAGTTTATTACACAGTTTTTTTCCTGGACTACACAAAATTAACAGTATTATGAAAATTGCCCACAATGTCCTACTTTCCTCTCCAGATACCCAGACTTTTATGGCTAAAGCACCTAGAGTAATATTTAGAAAACCTCCAAATTTGAAAAACAAACTTGTCCAACCTAAACTACCTAAATTACACCAACCCGTTACTAATGGATGTGAACCGTGCAACAAACCACGTTGCGGTTCTTGCAAAATTATGAAAAACTCTAGGGAATTTAAAAGTAACGTAACAGGTTTAACTTATCCCATCATTGGCAAAGTAAACTGTGACTCTAAGAATGTAATTTACCAAATTAATTGTAAATTTTGTGACAAACAGTACATTGGACAAACATCTAACCACCTTAGAGTCAGAATAACAGGGCACAGATTTGATATTTTCCATAAAGACAAGGAGAAGCCATTGGCAAAACATGCTGCTGAGCACAAAAAAGACAAAATTGAAGAATGTTATAACCTTAAAGGAATTAATAAGGTCTTCCCTTGTCATGAAGAAAAATTTAAATAGATTAAAATTAAAAAATCTGGGACAAGCACATCAATTACTTTTAAAATCAAAATACCCAAATGGTCTAAATTTAAGATAATTTTAACTTTTCCAAATTTCCATCAGTGCCATTAATGATATATCAGCTGGGTTTTTGAATGTTTTAGTTTGCGTATTTACATTTTTGGTTATTTTATTTGTTGTGTTTCTTGTTCCTTGTTTTCTACATTTATATTATGCTTCCTGAAGATGTGGGTATCAAATCCCACGAAATATATAGAAGCTTTTTAATCTTTCGTTTTTCATTTCAATAAGTGAAATAGTATAACAGCCACTTGGTGATCAACCATCGTCAACACGAAGCCTTTTGGTAACAAGTCTCTCTTCTACACTTCTTATACACTAGTGTTTATTTTCCGTTAAAGCTCTCAATTTGTTTATCAAAATGAATACGCATACTAGCAAAAATAAGCATTTAATGAAACAGTTCAAATATCATTCATTAAAAATTGTTAAAATTAACTGTCATGTTATGTTCATTGGCACTTTATTGTCTTTCGGCCTAACCCCTCCAGGTCTCAGTCCTAAATTTCCTTACTCTGGTCTACCACCTGCTATGCACGAAGCTGTTAAAATTTTAGCTATCAAGACAAGTTTTGAACTTTCTAAATTAGTATTGAAAGCATATAAATCCATGGCAGAAAACCATGGTAAAGAATTAAGAATCATATATGATTGTCTATTATCCCAATATGATAGTGATTCTCTTCATAATGACATTAACAATATAGTACGAAAGCTACAGAGTTTTATGACTACAAAAACTGAAAAACTTTCAAATAAGTTGTTAAAAATCTGCAGAAAAACTATAAATAATGGTGAGGAAATACCCACTAAATGGAAATGCTTCAGTGACACCGATTCTAATAATGTTATACCATCCTCATATGATGGAACAAATTCTTGTGTTGAACAATCACCGAACACAAATGTAGACCCCATTATTGAAAAAGTAGCCAAACAAGATACCAATAAATGCCAGTGATCTTCTTGAATCGTGCATTGAAAATATATCTGACTATCAAACTAACAAAGATGAACTTCAAGTTCTTTCAAAAGGTCTCACGTTTTGTCCTACTCAAAAATTTAATCAAATAAGCCTAATAAACGACGCTCTTGCCTTTTCCCGGGAATTAAGACTAAAATTTTTCTTCAGCAAACAACAAAACATTTGTAATGATGAAATTCTTCCTTGCTTGAATAGGTTCAAACAACAATCGGATTGGGAACCTCCCCCTCTCCCTGCAGATAACCCAATTGAAACAGTTTATTAACATTGTATTGTCTAATTTGTCAAATCCGGAATTTCAAAACTCTTTAAATAAGAAGAATAACTTATCCCAAAATGAAATTCGAGCCATTAAATCACTGAAAAAAAATCGCAATATAATTATTCTCCCGGCTGATAAAGGAAGTAAGATTGTTATTTTAAATTTAAAAGATTACATTAAAGAAGCTACCACACAGTTATCTGATACAAATACATACAAGCCTCTGGAGGAAGATCCTACGGATAAATTTAACGAAGTTATCAAAAACTACCTCAAAGATTATGGTCCCAATCAAGGTTTGTCTTCAAAGAATATTGAATTATTAAGTCCAAAATGGCCCCGAACACCAATATTTTATACACTCCCAAAAATCCATAAAACCATTCGTCCTCCACCTGGTAGACCTATTTTTTCTAGCTATGGGAGTCCAACAGAAAGAATTTCAGCTTATATTGATGATCAACTGCAACCTTTTGTAAAATCATTACCATCCTATATAAAAAATTCTACTGACTTCATTGAAAAAATTACTACTGTTAAACAACCAATTCCTGAAAATTCAATTCTAGTAACAGTAGATGTAAATTCCTCTATACACAAACATACCACATAAAGAGGGTCTGCAGGCTGTAGAGAGTATTCTAGACGCTAGAAAAAATAATGTTATTCCATCGACCAACTTTTTGATCAATTTAATGCAATTCGTCCTTACAATGAACAATTTTAAAATTTAACGACAAAAATTATCTACAAATTTCGGGGTACAGCTATGGGCACCAGGATGGCTCCCTCATATGCTAACCTATTCATGGGCGAATTCGAGAAGAAATTTCTAGCCTCACAAAATCTTCAACCATTAAAATGGGTACGTTTCATCGATGATATATTTTCATATGGCATCATGGATTGGAATCTTTGCAAGAATTTTTGAAGAATCTTCAAGAGTTCTCTCCTTTGAAGTTTACATGGAACTATTCTGATGTTATAATAACTTTTTTAGATTTAGACATTTTCTTAGAATCAGGCTACATCAAAACAAAATTGCATGTTTAAAACAAACAAAACACAATGAACTATCTAAATTTTTCAAGTTGCCATCCAATATATATAAAAAGTCTATTCCAAAAAGTTTATCTATACGAGCCAAGAAGCTATGCAGCAATGATATAGACTTCCTAAATTACATTGAAAAATTAAGCAACACTTTTAAACATTTAAATTACCCAGACCAAAATTTTAAAAAATCAAATAAACAAACCAAAACATCCAGCAAGCTTCAATTATAAAACACAAACCAAAGTTTATTACACAGTTTTTTCCTGGACTACACAAAATTAACAGTATTATGAAAATTGCCCACAATGTCCTACTTTCCTCTCCAGATACCCAGACTTTTATGGCTAAAGCACCTAGAGTAATATTTAGAAAACCTCCAAATTTGAAAAACAAACTTGTCCAACCTAAACTACCTAAATTACACCAACCCGTTACTAATGGATTGTGAACCGTGCAACAAACCACGTTGCGGTTCTTGCAAAATTATGAAAAACTCTAGGGAATTTAAAAGTAACGTAACAGGTTTAACTTATCCCATCATTGGCAAAGTAAACTGTGACTCTAAGAATGTAATTTACCAAATTAATTGTAAATTTTGTGACAAACAGTACATTGGACAAACATCTAACCACCTTAGAGTCAGAATAACAGGGCACAGATTTGATATTTTTCCATAAAGACAAGGAGAAGCCATTGGCAAAACATGCTGCTGAGCACAAAAAAGACAAAATTGAAGAATGTTATAACCTTAAAGGAATTAATAAGGTCTTCCCTTGTCATGAAGAAAATTTAAATAGATTAAAATTAAAAAATCTGGAACAAGCACATCAATTACTTTTAAAATCAAAATACCCAAATGGTCTAAATTTAAAGATAATTTTAACTTTTCCAAATTTCCATCTGTGCCATTAGTGATATATCAGCTGGGTTTTTGAATGTTTTTAGTTGCGTATTTACATTTTTGGTTATTTTATTTGTTGTGTTTCTTGTTCCTTGTTTTCTACATTTATATTATGCTTCCTGAAGATGTGGGTATCAAATCCCACGAAATATATAGAAGCTTTTTATTCTTCGTTTTTCATTTCAATAAGTGAAATAGTATATATATATATATATATATAATATATATATATATATATATATATATATTAGATATAAACTAATATAAATCCATATTAATTGTTTTTTATAGAATTAGTCTTCTTAGACGGGTATATGTTATGTATATCGGAGAAACAAGGTTAAAATCATCTATGGAACAAAATAACAAGAACGAAGTAAATTACAGTCTAATTCGCTTTTTAATCCTTCTTTGGTTAAAATACTTTTAAAAGATATTTATACATTAATGCTTCTTTGTTTGACAGGAATATAAAAAAATAAACGAAATGTGTCAACTTTATCTTTAATTTTCAGTGATGTCATCTCCAATGCACGTATATGCACCATTTATGTATGTGAACACAAAGTCATAACATCCTGTCTACAGCAGAGGTGCAACTGTGGTTATGTTTGGATATCATTGAGCTATGCCATTACCCTATACAGATAAATTATGTACATCAACGTAGTTAAATTCAGTGGGAAAAGTTTGTGCAATAGGTCTCAAATCATTGCATTAACATTTACAATTCCTATAGACTTGAAATCAGTGGTTAATATTTTATAATTAAAATATCAACCACTTATTTTCAAATCTGTGTTGATCATAAAAAGTTAGTTTTATATTATTAATGTATATGAAAGTCGGATATATAAAATATTTATAGCTTACCCAGTAATTACACATGCGAAAGTGCCTTCGATTGTTTGTTTTGCTTTCACGTATGCACCATTCAATCGATTGTACGGAAATTTTACATGGACATTCCTAGGGCCTCTAGGGCAAACATAGACCTATTAATATTTCGTAAATCCTTCCAGGCTACGCCCCACTGGTCTTTGGAGGAGAAAAAAAATCCAATTTTGGTCTTTAAACTTAAGTATTCTGAAATTAAAGAGCCATTTAAATGTGTACTATGTGTAAACATTCTTTTATGACAGCACGACCATATTTTTAGTTATTTTATCCAACATTTTCAAGTTGTTTACATTTATAGACCGAAAGCACTACAAAACTAACAATACTTCTCATTTCAAATTCGTGGCAACAAGACAAACAAATTTATTTATTTCTGGTCACAAAGCAATACACAGACACTAAATGCAATTTTTATGACAGAAAATCGTCGAGGTGATATCGCACCCACTTTTCACTGATGAGGTATATGATACTAATTAGGTATATAAATACTGATATAATTCCTACACTGGACCAAGGAAATAGTATGATATTGAAAACATGGATTGGAAGCAAGAACCTTACTGTATCACGAATTATCTTTACAAATTGATGGCAACAGTCATAAAGTAATTATTGAAGTGTGTCGGTAAAATTGATATTGGTTTTAGTTTTTTATAATACATAAATTTAAATGTATATATGCATATAATTTGGAAAATACATACTGTCGTGAATTCAACCTCATTGCATAATTATATATAGGTCTATTTATATTGTTTCTCCGGGAAAACTATCAAACTCCAACTTTGTGGTATATATAATTAATTTAACTTAGAGGTACTCTTTGTGGGACGTAAACCTGGGGAATTAGAGGGTTAATGGATATGTTTTAAATTAGATTGTTTATTCCAAGTCTGTACCAAGTGTTTTAACTCTATCGTAAATCGTTTCAAATATATTTCATCATCGCGGGGGTTTTAGGACACCTTGCATATTATACATAAAATATCTCTGGGCTGTATGCAACCAAATGTAAGAATATGCTTTACTGGTTTGAAGGTGATTATTAATTAACTAGGGGCTTATCTAAACACATAATTGTGCGTTCAGTAATAGTAAACTTTTAATTATTTCTGAAACCACTTAACCATTAACTTTATTTTTGCGTTTTTAGCTAGTTAATAAAATATATTGAAACATTCATATATATTAATAGACAATACGTCAACACTGTTATTTACTCGATAGTCATACCATGGTAGAATAAAATGTTATGTACAATATTATTATTACAATATTATTTTATTGATATCATCTTGTAAAATCATCTGTCAGATTTTTATATCGATAAAAATAATATGAACAATGAAGCAATTAACATATTTTATAAAGCTGAAGTTTAAGAAACGAAAGAACTGGGAGGCGGGTTTGAACGTGGACTATGGAGAAGTTTTCTGAATTTTATTAATTCTAGAACAGTTGGTTGTAGATAGGAATCGTTGCCAAAAGATTATGTCTATCAGACCAAAATTGTGAAATGAGGCAAAATAAAGCCCTTGTTGTAGATAATGTTTCTATGCTATAAAAAGAATATATTTAATAATACGTAAAATTTCAAAAAATAAATTTTACACTTAAACTACAGATATTAAAGTACTTAATTTGATTTTATTCCATTTTGAATACTATCATATATTTTAATAATGCTACGGGGATTTATAGAATCGAACTAATGATAAATTCAGATAATATTCTTTAACAAGTTCCACCTCATAACATTCATAAACAGGTGAAAACTATTTCACATAAACAAAATAAAATCAATAAGAAGCTCCTTCCAAAACAAAACAAAATATGATAAGCTGTGCTACAATCTGAAACCCAGTCTTACCTTAAAAGAGTTTAAAGATGAATATTTAAAATTCACCAGCATAAATTTGAACATTCATTATATTGTATACTTATCCATAGATACATCTACTGTCTTCCCTAACTTCTAACTTTCCCATCATCATATCTCTATTGTACTGTCAATAAGCCATTAGATAATGATTTATATATTGAAAAATCCTATTAAAATATATACAATATTAATTATACTTATTTTAATATATTTATTAACCCTTTTTTCGAATATGCTACTATAAATTGTTTACCCTAATCGGATCTATAAGCTTTTTAAAATAAAAGAAATCAATTATAAATTTTTTACGAATTTACTCTTTCTTAAATTTAATTACTACGCTCATTAAATTTAAGTGTTATACATAAATATGAATGCATATTTTATACATCTAATTTTAGAAATACTTATACCAAGTTTACACCTTATATAACCAGAAGGAACTAATATGCACTATGCTCTTATAATTATTTAATCCAGGTTGCAATATTAGTAAGATTTAAAGTGGTATGGGAAATCATCATTTGTAATCCTTTGCCTCTAATATTAATTTGAATTTTGTAACAAATTATCAATGTGTCCATATAATAAACTAGATCCAGACAATTGGACGATTGCAGTCAAGGGAATAATAAAAATCGAATAAAACAATTTGTGGAAATGACTCCCTAGACACCCTGTTGTTTTGCTTTACTCTCCAAGTGTAATAAAGCCTGCCCAGTTTTCTATGTATGCTACGTTAATAAATTAACTTACAGTTATATATTAAATATATGTATTAGTATATAATTTACGCACATCTTTAATCTATATAAACTAAATTTAAGATAATAACTTATATACATGAAACTAGGTCACTGAAATCCAAAAAGACAATATTCAATTAAAAGTACCCTCTCGCCGCTCATAAGTGTACTAAGAAGTTATTTGTGTACTTTTTTTTGTTATTTTGATAACTTATAACCCAAATCTTAGTTACAGTAATAACTATAACTTATAAAATATGGAATTAATCAAGTAAACTATTCTGTGCACGATAAGTATTTTTATAAATTAGAAAAATTTAATACTTCATGAGAATGTTGACTTTAGCTCCAGGTTAACTCTTTATACATTCAAATCTGTGGCAGCAGATTGTCATTGTTAATTAACAGGTATTATTTAAAACCTACAAACTTTTAATTAGGGCAACCTGTTATATATCTTTGTACAATACGTTCAACAGTTTTATGTAAATTTATATGATTATATTTATAGTGTGTTTTTAAATAATTGTGTAAATTTTCGTTACTTGATCTGTAAGAGTAGGTAAAAGTAGACCAAATATGTTAATTATAATCAAATTCAAAGTCAAAATACCTTTATTACATTATCATCAAGATAAGTATAGTGTCACATTAATAAGACATTAAAAGATCTTAAAGTTAAGGCGTTAAGAATTGTAACAGTCTGAAAGTATAAAAGGGTCGATATTGTCTCTTCTGTAGCTCGTCTTCTTTTCAGTGGAGTTGAGTTGGTGCACAGGTAAGCAGTAGTTGTTGGCATATTTGGTGTTGTACTGGTGGAAATGTGATCCACTTCTAGCGGATCCCGGTTCCTTGATGTGGATGTAGGTTATTGCCTCCAAGATGTACAAATTGATCACTGTAAAGAATCCTCAGTTCTTGGAAGGCTGCTCTACAGGATTCTCTGAATTGTAGATTACACAGGATTCTAATGGCCCTTTTTGGATGATAAGAATGCGCTGCATGTTTCCTGCTGTAGTACTGCCCCATACTGCGATCTCGTATCTGAGAGGTGGTTCAACTAGAGAATGATAAGCTGTTTTTGTGGTTGTCATATCACTTACATTTTTCATTCTTCTTATTTCAAACAGTACTGTACTTAATCTATTGCAGAGAGTGTCTATATGAGCCGTCCATGAGAGTTTGTCATCAAGAGTTATACCAAGGTATTCTGTGGTTGTGACTTCTTCCAGTTCAGGTAGTCTTCCGGTTTTCTCGCTTTGCTTACCCAGTATTAGCTGCTTGGCTTTACTTTCGTTGACAACAAGGTCATTGTTGTTGCAGTATTGTATTGCCATATTTAGAGCAACAAAGCTGTCTACTTCAAGTTGGTCGTCTCTTGGTCTACCAAGCAGCAATAATGAGTCATCAGCATACATTAGCGTTTCACTATAGTCTTGCATGTACCTATTAGTCATTTGTGAAAAGTATAAAAAGGACAGGTCCTAGGACCGATACTTGAGGAACTCCTCGAGTAATTGGCTTTGGCTTATAACTAACTGTTTCTATTTTGCCATCTACTAAATGTGTAATTTCAACCAGTTGGTTTCGGTTGGTTAGGTAACTAGAGAACCAGGCTTTTGCATTCCCTTGTATTCCTAGCCCTCCAACTGGCGGTCATTTTTTCCTGTAGTGGCGGCATGTTTTCGAGCCTCGTGCAAGGGTTTTTTTAAAAATTTATTAAAAATATAAATTAAAAGTAATATATATAGAAGTATATATATTTGTGTTCAGAATTAAACATATAATAATATTAGTATTTAAATTTGGCCTTAAAAAAATGTTTACTAAAATTTTTTTTACATGAAATTCAAAATTTACATTTTCTTTTTTTTTTAATTTGGGGGGGACCATACCTAGCAAACCAAGTTATAGTAAGAAAAACTACAAAAGTGAGATTACCATTTTGTGTCAAATTTATTCTAGTTTCAGAAACACATAAGCATTATACAAATTTATGAAACTATAATAACACTATATAACAAAAAGCAGCGATGCGCATAAATTGTGAAAATAGGGTGTATATGTAAGAGTTTGCTAATAAAAGTTTTACTAATACAGTTTTACTTCAATACATGTTATATTGCATATTTAAAATTATAGTATTCCTTAGGCTTTTTTATCCCGAATCCAATGGTACATGAATCGAATCGATACGTTGCCGGAATATACTGTAATGACTGATTATGCAAGGAAATGTTTGTTTATCAAAATTTTGATGAACAACAATCATCAATGGGTTATGTTTATCAAAATTTTGATGAACAACAGTTGGAGGGCTAGGGTGGCTAATTTCTTCAATAGGTAGTCATGATCCAGGCAGTCAAAAGCTTTACTTTAGTCTAAGTGTACAGCAGTTGATGTGTTTCCTTCTTCTAGTTGATCAAGAAGAAAATCTACTAGGCTTATTATTTCTGTGCTAGTTAATTTTCCAGCCAGGAAACCATGGTGATTGTGTGACAGCAGTTTATTAAGGAGAGGTGTTAAAACAGTCTTATTTAAACTATTTTTTAAATTATTTTAGCAAAAGTAGGTATTAGCAAAATGGGACGGTAGTTGGCTGCTTGGTTTGGAAAGCCTTTTTTGAGTTTTGGATAGCCTTTAGCTATTTTTAGTGCTGAGGAAAAGGTTACTGAACTGAAAGACGTATTTTTAATGTCTATAAGGGATCTACCAGTTCATCTTTACAAAAACTTTAATGGTTTAGAGAATATATCGTCATACCCCGATGAAGTATTAGGTTGCAGTGATTTAATGATTTTAGACATATCTTGTATACAAGTTTGTGTTAATACAAAATTTGGAGGAAATGTGTTAAGAACTGGTAAAGTTAGTTGTCTTTTAACATTTACATTCCTTTTTATTGTTTCTTCTGCAACAGTGGTGAAATATTGATTTAAATGGTTTGCTATCTCTAATGGGTTTGGTTTTTGCTGCCCTTCAACTTCAAGTCTTGTTAGATAATTCGTTTCTTCTTTTTGTTTTCTTTCAGAGTGTATTATATTCCAGATAGTTTTTTATTTATTACTGGATTCTGCAATTTTGTATGTATTAGTTTGTTTTCTTATTTGTCGTAGTAGCAAATAATATTCCTTATTTAAGTTTGATGCTATTCTATTAGAATCCATATGATTTGGAAATATACATTTTGTTAATATTTTACATGAAATGTTCATTAAGCTTTATATTTTTAAAATATTAAAGTTTATAGCAATTGAAACGGTTAAATTCTCTTTTCTGATTATTTAAATTATACTATATCAACTTAAATTCGAATTTAAGTTATATATGTCATATTATTTAAACCCTTCCTAAGCCTTTATAATTTTTCTTCTTTGTTAACATGGAATAATAATAATAATAATATAAAAATGTCTAAGTTTTTAACCATATTTCTACCAAAATAAACAGTTAAATACAAGTCTAAAACCTTTATATAATTGAATTTACCACCGTGAAAGAAGTTTGAGAAGAAGAGTAAGTGGAATTGAACGAGTAGATATTATCATTATGCACTTGATTTTAAACCTTAAAGTTAAACTTACTGAAATCAAAATTTAAGATATTATAAACTGTTTTAGGCTGGAACTTTTTATTAACACAGCATTACACTTTTGTAATATTAAATATTGTTGGAGCTAATTACTGTTATTTATACAAATTACCAAATTTCCGTATAATAAATGAAATAATACAAAAAATATTTGCGCTTTTCTCCAATGTAGCTCCTTAAATAATCAGCGTCTTAACACTGGACAGTAAGAAAAGCTGTATCTACAGTTGAATCTATCCCTCGTGACACAGGGCTTAACCGACTAAGATGGCCGGACGGGAAAGAGAACGGGAGAAAATCCTGTCACGTGACCAGACTATTACGGCAGATCACGTGACTCATTTGTTGCATTGACTCTCTTTAATGTTAAATAATTACACCGTTCCTTGTCGGCTTACAGCTGTTCTTCCTGTAAGGGATTTTTACTCCGCGGCAGCAATTAATATTTAGTCTCGAATTGTAAAAATAAGATAACTAGAAATAGTAACATTTTTTTATATTATAAGAACTCTTTTATTGTTTTAATGAACAAGTTAATTTTGATCCCAATTTTGATATTTTCGTTTAATGTCTAACATGTTAAAACTTCGTAAGTGAAATAACGTTTTTAAAAAGAGGCGGCACTACATTTCATTTTTTGTATTACGAAATATGCGTTACTAAAACATTCTGTTTCATTTTATAAATCACGTGGAATCTATCATAATTGTGGCCTATCTCACTATACCGATGTGTTTTTAATTGCCTTATCCTAGAGGATGTTAATATGTATCATTTGTTAGGAGAAGTGCTTAGTTTAACTATTTGTACTGATTCACTATCAGATGGAACTATTACAAGATTTATAAAATCATTTATTGGACTATAAAGCGTTTTATATTTTCTGCGGTTTCTATTCAAGATAGTGCTATAGAATAGTTATTGCTAAAACAGTTGACAGTAATTGCATTATAGAAACAGTTGTAACATTTTAACAAGAAACATATTTTACTACATACTGAGTTCATTATCCAGTACGCTTCCTGCCCCGTGAACAATGTATAATGTAGATTTACACGTGGTCATAAACAAGCAATGTTTGTCTTGTAAGGTTCTACTATGTGAATGCATTGTGGTTAGGACGGTAAGTAAATGTTCATTGTATTATTCTCCTAAACTGAAAATTTATGTTACACTTTGTATTTCATAAATCAATGGATTATTCCTAGTTAGGAAAAGCAGGAGTAAACCACTCCAAGCTGTCTCGTAAGAGACTTTGTTGAGATTGGATACAGTTTCAAGGCAGAAGACAGATACAGAAAAAAATTGTTTATTTCCTGGAGTCAAAAAAAGCATTTTATTAGTCTACTGTGATAGGCTACTTCCATGACGCTCAGCCAAATCCCACAAGCAATATCCACTCTATGTATTTAGAAATAAAGATGTATGCCAACTTTACAGCCTAGCCTACTTCGAAGAATGTATCAAAATATGTTTTCAAACTATATATTGAATATTAAACATATTTCCATGTTTGTGTACACATTGGTTTATTCTGCGGTTTTTACATTGTCACCATGGTTACCTATAAAACCAATGAAAACATTTGCACTAGCTCTCAGGAAATTTCCATGAAGTAACATGTACTACATCAAACTTATAGTGTTATCTAAGTACACCTAGGCTATATACAAAATTTAAAGTAAATTATTTAGTTTATTTATGATGCAACGTGAGGATATATATATATATATATATACTAGCAGACCCGACAGACGTTGTCCTGTACACGTTATAAGAATTTAATTATAGTTAATTAAAATTACAGTATAGTATCGGAACTGGCCAACAGAATTTAATTTATCTAAAATACTAAATAAGTATTCCGTATAGGGCTGAAGTATAATAAGTGGCCACCATCACAATCGAATTATAGATATTTCTGAATAGCCTATCTAAACTACTAAAATGACAAACTGAATTAGATTATAGTTATTTAAAGGCTGAATTATAATAAGCGGCCAACATCGCAATCAAATTATTGATATTTCTAATTAGCCTATCTAAACTACCGAATTTTATTATCTTTATATTTCTTGTGTGCGTGTGTATGGAGCTGAACTCCTCCTAATTGAGTGGACCATCTTGGAATGTTTTACATTGTATCCAGCAGAATGCGCTACGATCACAGTTTCAAATGTTTTCTATTTTAATTCCAGGTTTTCCTGACAGTTTGTGCTGCTATCAAATATGTGTGTTGCTTTGTAACATTGTGTAATTATTGTGTGAGTGCTAATTGTAATAATACATTAATAGAGATTGAAGATGTTTGAAGTACATAAAAAACTATAGTCATTCATTGAAGTTATTGAACTAATTTTGAAAATTTATTGAACGAAGTAGTATATTGGTCGCATAACCTAAGTAGCATACAGATCAAAAGGTTGTTTTTCTATGTGTGAATAACTATTGTTAACAGTTTGGTCACATAAGTTCAAATTAAGTAGCATATAAATCACATGATTGAATAACTATTCGTCCTCTTCCACAAAGACGTGGCATTTTTCTGTAAAAATAAAATTCTGTATAATAGTACACAATGAATATGAGTAACTTATTCAATATGTAATTTTAATTAAGTAACTTCTAGATAAAAATGTATAACAACATAGACTACAGTATCTAATATACTAAATAAGTATTCCCTATAGGTCTGAAGTACAATAAGTGGCCACCATCACATTCAAATTATTGATATATCTGAATAGCCTATCTAAACTACTAAAATGACGATACAAATTATATTTATTTAAAGGCTGAAGTATAATAAGCAGCCACCATCTCAATCGAATTATTGATATTTCTGATTAGCCTATCTAAACTACTGAATTTCATTATAGATATTTAAAATTAACAGTAGGGGCCCTATAGTTATCAGAACTGGCCAACAGAATTTAATTTAAAACCAATTCCTACATTATTAACAATAGTTATTGACACATGTGATGCTCTATTAATTTAATATTACAATTAGCACTCACACAATAATTACACGGTGATAGAAAACAACACACACAAATTTGATAGCAGCACAAACTGTCGGGAAAAACCTGGAATTTAAAATAGAAAAACATTTGAAACTGCGATCGTAGCGCATTCTGCTGGATCCAATTTAAAACATACCAAGATAAAAAACAATTTATTTATAAACCAAAAATTAACTGATCAATCACTGCACACTTAATATTTACCAATTTCAGTTAAAATTGTATTTTACTAAAACTTCCAATTTTATATCTGGATAACCTCTATTGATATTCTTGATTAGCCTAATCTAAACTACCGAATTTCATTATAGTTATTTAAAATTACAGTATAGTATCAGAACTGGCCAACAGAATTTAATTTAAAACCAATTCCTACACTATTAACAATAGTTATTCACACATGTGATTTGTATGCTACTTAATTTGAAACTTATCTGACCAATTTTGACTGCAGATTTAAATGTAAATTACAACAAATTATTTGAAATCCATTAGTTTAAAAACTTGATTATCTAAAATGTCAACAATAGTTATTCACACATAGAAACACACCTTTTGATTTGTATGCTACTTAGGTTATTTGAGGTAATGCGACCAATAATCTCTATTAATGTACTATTACAATTTTAGCACTCATACAATAATTACACAATGTTTTATTTTTATTTTTTCTTCCTTTTGCCTGGCCTTTATAAACTTATAACGCGGCCACGTAGTACACTTTTTATAACTTTATTCTATTATATTTTAATGTTATTTGCCGTATTTACTTTTGAAACATGAACCTTACAAAACAACACACACACATTGATAGCAGCACAAACTGTCGGGAAAACCTGGAATTAAAAAGAAAAACATTTGAAACTCCGATCGTAGCGCATTCTTCCCAAGATCAACACTTAATAATTTACTAAGAATTTCACTTAAAAGCTAAAAAACTTCCAATTTTATATCTGGATAATCTCTATCCTCCAAAGTGAGTACAGAATATATTGAAATAAGAAGTGGTGTTATTTTTATATGTTTATGCTTACTCTATGCTTTCAAGACTATAATTGATTAAACGTATGGCTGTGTTGTAATATTATAATGTTTACATAGAACAACTGGTGAAAATTTAACTTTGCAATCTGCATTAGACTACTGATCAAGCACTTCATAAATAACGTAATCTAAATGTAAACAAATGTTTTTCTGCCTCTTTGGTGAACTTCAGCTGAAAATATTCACAGCTGTTTAAGTATCAGTTCACTTTGTATTACGTGTCGTAGCACAGTCTGTCGGATCCAATATAAAACACTCCAACATCAAACAATTTATAATTAAAAATTTAATTAAATTTGACCGAATAAATAACTATAGCCTAATGAAATTCAGTAGTTTGGATAGGCTATTCAGAAATATCAATAATTCTATTGTGATGGTGGCTGCTTATTATACTTCAGCCTTTAAATAACTATAATCCAATTCGGATAGTAGTTTGGATAGGCTATTCAGAAATATCAATAATTCGATTGTGATGGAGGCCACTTATTATACTTCAGCCCTATTGGAAAACCATCTTATTTGTTTATGTACACTCCTGAAGGATTAACAAAAAATATTGTACATTCAATAGCATTACGATAAATTAAGTTGTAAATTAAAAAATATACTTGTTATAAAATTAGTAATTTAAAATTACAGTATAATGTCGGAACTGGCCAACAGATTTAATTTAAAACCAATTCCTACACTATTAACAATAAGTAGTTATTCACACATGTGATTTGTATGCTACTTAATTTGAACTTATGTGACCAATTCTGACTGCAGATTAAAAAATGTAAATTACAACAAATTATTTTAAATCCAATTAGTTTAAAACTTGATTATCTAAACTGTTAACAATATTCACACATAGAAACACAACCTTTTGATTTGTATGCTACTTAGGTTATTTGAGGTATGCGACCAATATACTCACTTCAATGTGCAAAATGAGTTCAATAACTTTAATAAATAAGTATAGTTTTTTTATGCACTTTAAACATCTTCAATCTCTATTAATGTATTATAAACAATTAGCACTCACACAATAATTACAGAATGTTACAAAACAACACACAAATTTGATAGCAGCACAAAATGTCGGGAAAACCTGGAATTAAAATAGAAAAACATTTATGGCTGTGTTGTAATATTAGGCCTATAATGTTTACGTAGAACAATTGGTGAAACTTCATCTTTGCAATCTGCATTACACTACTGATCAAGCACTTTACAAATTTAAAATATTAACTTTCTAAATTTTAAATGTGAACAAATGTTTCTGCCTCATTGATGAACTTCAGCTGAAAATATTCACAGCTGTTAAGTATCAGTTCACTTTGTATTACGTGTCGTTCGTGGCGCAGTCTGGCGGATCCAATGTCAAACACTCCACCATCAACAACAATTTATTATTAAAAAAATTAATTAAATAAACTATTAAAACTTGACCGAATTATGAATCTAAACCATTCTCGGATCCAACTGAAGACACACAAAAAGTTTCATTAAAATCGGTCCACCCGTTTAGGAGGAGTTTAGGACCATACACACGCACACAAGAAATATA
Source organism: Homalodisca vitripennis (assembly GCF_021130785.1). NCBI lineage: Eukaryota > Metazoa > Arthropoda > Insecta > Hemiptera > Cicadellidae > Homalodisca > Homalodisca vitripennis. Next base: position 4,195 of record NW_025781580.1, on the reverse strand, counting down.
TATATAAAGATATATCTCAGATATATATCCTCAACTATATAACTATATATATATATATATATATATATATATATATATATATATATATATATATATATATATATATATATATATAACAGACATACGGACCGATATTGAAATACTTTTAGCCCCTTGAGTTAGACTTCCCTAACATTCAGCCAATAACAATGTTATAGACATGTTTATTTTGCCCAAATGTAGGGGGTACGGTTGTTATCGCAAGATTAAAGTAGATTGTTTGGAAATAATGCTAATATGATAAAAATATGATAAAAAAATACGTAAAAAATATGAGCTAATAACGTTGCAATTATTAATATTACATTAAACTTGAGTTATTTACTCATGTTTATTTGCTGTGTTGGTTTATTAGCTTACAAGAGATACAGTAATTGTTTCCCCCGCAGAGTAACTAGCACGTTGTTGTATTTATACATGTGTTGATATGCTCACTACAATATTTCTGCAGTTCAAACTAAGCTAAGCAACAAACATGATTTTTTGGTTCCTTAAACATTAGCTTCGTGGTTAACTTTTTATTGATTTTTCTAAACAATGGTTGTATCCTAAACTATACAAAATTACCTTCTGAGCGCAAGTCTTATCAAGACACCACTTGTATTGTAAGAAATCATGTATAGACTTCTTGATTTTAGTGTTTATACCTATGAATTTCATTTTTCTGAATAAAAAAATTATACTTACAGTATAGTATATTCTTCAATATTAAAAAGCGTAATAGGCCTGATGTACTTTAACTAAACTAATCAAATATCTTCTTTTATCTATATACACCAGCATTAAAAACTTACTACATTCAAACTACTGTAAACAGATAAGACAAAATCTTCTGTGCATCTAGAATACCACTGTGGGCTTAAACATAAGTAAAACGTATAGCCTTCGCTGTCAAATAATGCCATATAAGTGTATCGTATACCATATAAAAATGTTACTTGACCGTACATTTAAAACGGACATAACAAATTTTGCCTTATGCAACGTAAACAGTCGAGAAACGAAATAAATGTATGAATGACGAACAAAACATTCACCAAGTTCCTTGAATACTCATCGAGATTCTTTTGATCAGTAATGATCACACTGACAGCGTTTGATCTGGAGTTAACTCAGGCATGTATGCCATACGTAACCTTGCACAATTCTGCTCCTTAGCGGTTTAAATAAGAGCAGCTGATTTTGGCTCGATCCATACTCATCTAGAGTATAGCGTAAAACTTTGGGGTAGCTTTTAAATACAAGCTGGATAGATATTATATTTAGACCTTCAGAGAAGATAAAAAATGAACGCTAGAGAGCTCAGACTTTACATTCCTTTTATATTTTGAAGTTCGTTCTATATTCCAAGTCCAAGTAACCGTTGACTCAAAGCAGGAGTGTCAAACTGTAGGGAGGGACAACTATAGAACCCAACAAACAGAGAAGTGCAGCCTTCACAGTAATCAATTGCCTCCTTGATTACATTAACCGTCCAAGAAGCTGAACCTTATCAAAAACTCTTTTCGAACATCTGTTGGAGTAGTAATGTTCCTTTTACACAACGGAGTATTGTTTCCAGTGTTCCTTAGATATTCATAAGTAACCCCCATCACAATTTTCTAGTGTTATAAAGTATGAATGTTAGTATGACTATTTACTTGTTGACAAAATTTATGTATAATTTATTGTAAGTGTGTGTGCGGATGGTCCGATTAAAATTTAAGGCAATGACGCTTTCAGTAAAATTATACTTATATTATTGTACTAAATAAGTTAATACTTTTTAGTATATAAACCACATTATCTCACATTATGTTTGTTTTTGGGTTATTTTTTTATCTTTCTGTAGGAAATAAAATCTAAACCGACACAGGTTTACTCGCTGTTGGAGGCAAATACAAACATGTGTTTATTGCGTTCTGACGTCGATTGAACAGGCAAATGTAATTAACTGTCAACACAAACAAGCTGACTTTATCGCTTCTTTGAACAAAAAAACACGTAAATCATTAGTGAACTCGTTGTGTCGGGAAATATGTAACACATACATCTAAACAATTAAAAGCAAATTGTCGATTACCAGAACCGTGAAATCCAATTAGGCCTACAAAATTTTCAGCTCCTGTAATTTTTCTAAATCCTCTAACCTAAAATCTTTTTTACAATTTATGTGTCCTTTAAATTAATTGTAATACTATCTTAGCTAAATATCTACCCGATATATTCTTTCACAAATAAAATTCATTAGATATTTCCATATTGTAAAGCTTCGCATTAACGACTTGGGATATGACACATTTTCTTTTATTCATCAGACCAAATCTTCTATTTGTAAACGAAAAATCCGCCATAAATCCACCACACTCTACAAGTTTATTACGGTTGAGTGCTTTCTTCGGTGCGGTTTTTTTCTTTTTAAAATCTTTTTCTTTGCTTGAAGCTCACTACTTCATATACCTGTTCGTCTTTGTGATTTTTGAAGCATTGGCATTTTCAAAACTCTCAACCATCAATTCTGCATACGAAAACAAGAATATGGTGAATACATTTATATAGCAACATATTACTTATCAAATACAAAGTAATTTAAAAACCTTCTAAAGTACGATTGTATGCGTAAATTAAATTATTTAAATTGTGTATGTTGTAGTACTCGGTCTATATTACATAGTAATAATTCACAGAACCTTGTATCATCTATTGTCAATGGCTATTGTAAAATTCAAACGAATTTATACGAAATTTCGTGTTAGTGTCCGAAAAAATTCATTACTCTTATTAATGTGCACGCACATGATCTTTAATTTCTTTCAAATTGCTGAAATTTCCTATGGTAAATAATAACTATCGATAAGCTTTCACACATAATTTATGTAAATACTACAAGAATAGAAATTCATATCTTAATGACTCGTGATATTTTTAACATATCACTTCGTGCACACAGTTCAATGGAAATTTTTTATTATTTTAATAAATTAATAGAGGATTAAAAGAAGATATTTTCTAATAAATATTTTTATTTTTTCTGTAATATGTTATTCCTCCAAAATAAACAAAACCGATCTGCCAAGTAGGCGCGCTTCACGACACATCGATATGTGTGACACCCAGTCATAATAAATGATCCACTAGGCAGCTCATTGCTCGGGCTGCTATCTACTATTGTTAATCTGCTAAATAACGGCATTGAGGGAGTCTAACCTCCCTGAACATATCCCATAAAACTTAGCGTGTCTGTTGTCGTAAAGCACCAAGTGAGAAGCCGGTCCGTGTCAATTACGTTATCCTCTTTTGTTCTTCCCGGCGTGACAATCATCTACTGAGAGGACGACATTGAGGGGAATTATGCCCCCATCATATACGTCAGACAGTCTTGCTTCTAAACGAAAACTTATGTAGGGGAGCCCTCTGGGGAACCATTCTCACCAATTATTATATCTTCACTCGTCCTTTCCCTGGGCAGCAATTGTCAAAATGATAAAATCAGTGACGCTTCAAAAGAAATTAAATGAAAATGAACAATATCATTATTTATAGAGGCGAAGTTAGGACTAAAAAAGTTTTCTCTTCTTAACCTTTAAAATCCCTGAAATCACTTAAACCTTTATTATCTTAACCTATATTATGTTCTATGATTTAAATTTAAATTATTTCAGAATCTGTTTTATTTTGATGTTATTAGTACCAGAAATATTATTACTCATAATTGCTGCTCTCTCTATTCAAGTGTGTTTGTATCCTCTAATTAATCTTTAGTTTTAACATAAGTATTTAGTAGTTTTAAATATCACATAAAGTAAAACATTTTGTTAACGTAACTTTAAATATTTGGTATTCGTTGTTTTTTGACTATTACAAATTATATAGTACAGGATTTTTTTCCGTATATTTAAAAAAAAAAGTTTAAAAAAAGATTCGGCTCGTAGCCGAAAACTGATTTACAACCTTAAGCGAAAATAGGTTTTCTTTTACATACCCATTAAAAGAAATAAAATAAAATAGCTTGACATTACGATATTTTATGCAACTTAATGTCATTGTTAAAACATACCTTTTTAAGTCCTACCATTAATGCCATACATTATTTATTAGACGTTACAAAATTTTAAGGAAAACAACAGTTTTAAATAATAAATTAACTATTTTTTCATATTTCGTTTATAGACTTTGA
>NW_025781579.1:0-41740 GCF_021130785.1 Homalodisca vitripennis | reverse complement strand
AACAAAAGTTAGACATTGTTTTCAATAACTAACTTATTATTTTGTCATCCTGTATAACTTGTAAACTCTAAAGGGGGTATAACAATTAAACAAACATTAAATCTCTGCCTATGATAAATACATATCTTTATATCGTCAGCTGAACGTTAGTAAGATAAGCTCTCACAAGGGGGATGTTGTAAAAAATGATGACTATTTATAGCTCGTTTAAAAGATATTACTTTCTTTACAACTGGAAAACGAAAGTATAGGAGCATTGTATTTTCATTCAAAACAACTTATTTATTTTTCAATCTGTTAACTCTTGAAAATCTAATAACTGATAAATTAAACATTAAAATCCTGCCCTATGAATAAATTACAATCTTTTATTTGTTCAGCTGAACGGTTAGTTAAAGAAATAATCTCGTCAAGGGGATGGTATACATAGACTATTTTATAGCTCGTTTAAGATATTACTATTTCTTACAACTATGGGAAACGAAAGTATAGAGCATTGTTTTTCATAACAACAACTTCATTATTTATTCATCTCCTCTAAAACTTGAATCTAAACTATAAATAAACATTAAATCTGCACTATGATAAATACAATCTTTATTTGTCAGCTGCTGAAACGTTGTAAAGAATATCTCTCAAGGGGTTGTAATATAAATATACTAATTTATAAGCTCGTTTAAAGATATTACTTTCTTACAACTGGAAAACCGAAAGTATAGAGCATTGTTTTTCATAACAACTATATTATTTTTCCATGCTGGTTTAACTTGAAATCTAAACTATAAATAAACAATTAAAATCTGCCTATGATAAAAATACAATCCTTTATTTATTTGTCAAGCTGAACGGTTAGAAAAGAATATATTCTCAGGGGGATGTGTACAAATATGCTTTCATCTCCAGATAATTAGTGTGTATGATAACTAGTGTTTTCTTGAACGACAAAAGGTCCTCGAAAAAATAAAATTTCATAACTATTGAATATTTAATATTTTTTAAAAACATTAGATTAATTTTCTTGTAGATAAGCAAAGTTCTTTTAACAGAAAATAATATTTCTATTTGCTCAATAGCTTTGAGACAGTTGAAATTTCAAAAACTGAACCAATTATTAGGTATAAAATGAGTAGATATAATGTTTCTATTAAAATTGAGTTAAAACATAAAGAAACTTTCATTTATAAACCTTTTAAGTCAATAATTTATAGAACAAGATAATTATATTGCTTTGCAATTTAAAAAACATTAAAAAGGGTATTACATAAATATACAACATAGTGAATAAATGTAACCAAAATGGTATTCTCCTAGTAATTCTCTGGTTAAATCATTGTATTACCGGTTTTTTTAATCAAATGTTTTCTTTCAACAAAAACAGCGTATTGAGTTGATTGATAAACTTTGTTTAAATTACAACCACATTTAATTTCTGGGAGAAGACATTGAGTAAAAGAAAGTAACGAACAATGTTTTAATTTATGATTAAGGACAAACTATTTTATAGTTTAATGTTGGCATTGACTTTCTTACAAATTTTCCTTCCCGAATTACACAAAATAAACTTAAAAAACAGAACTAATCATCTAACTATGAAACAAAATTTAATGGTGTACGTTTTCAACCTTTAAAAACACATCATAAACTACGTTAAATTGATAATCCTAGTAAATAGAACATAACAGTTTTGGGTATATATTATTGAATTTATATTAAAAGGTTATTCTTGCTTATATTAAAACAACATATTTCTTTAGAAGCTGTTTCTATTAGTCTCATTATACTATAAAATATGTTAAAATGTTATGGTTTAATCGTTTAGTGTATTTACACTCCAAAGAATCTTAAACTTTAGATCCATTGTAAACGATTTTGTTCTTCAAATATAATTTTTATATTATTTCATATGCTTTATTAAGAATGGTGGTGTGATATTTAAATAGAATTTAAATGGTGAGAGGCTTTGCCCAAATTCGTAATGAATAATTTAGGTTTCTTTTTTCATTGTGTAACAAAAATTTTTCTAAACGAACAAAGTTGAATTGCATTACAAAAAGTGATAGCGTTTCTAAACAGCTACATGTTGGTTTATTTTTTTTAATTAAAACTGTAAAGTGAATATATGTGTGAGAAAGAAATATCTTGGATTTAAATTTTTAAATTAGATTGTGAGGGATAAAAATGTTAAGGATAAAATTACGAATATGTAATCTGTTTGGCAAGTTAGACTACTGGTAGTTTTTAAATTGTTAGGAAGTTGCGGTTGTCAGAAACTTGTCTTGTTTTGTGGCAGTTAAACGTTAGATCTTGCCTGAGAAGGCTTAACTCCCTAGTTGGAGATACGGGCTGGGCCAATGAGGAGTACACCCACGGATGTCCCATCAGGAATTGGTGGGGAAGGGTAAGTATATAACGCGCCAGCACGCCCCATAAATTTTGCTTTACGCTCCTTGCCTTTTAGTAATTTTCCTGAATTTAAGTAGATTACAGTTCGCCGTGTTTTATAAATTATATTTTCCCGCAAAGGGATTTTGAGTGTTACCATGCAAAATTTATTGTACGTTATATCTGAAATAGTATTCCAGATTCTGATATTAAAATTATATTTTGTTGTCTTTTGTTATAGGAAAAAATTATAGTTCATAGAAACTACAGAGCAATTCTGAATAACTGATTCTCGATGAACAATAGAGCACTATATACAAATCATAAACGTTAGCATGTAGTTTAAAATTTGATGGAAAAACTAAATTAAAAGAATTGAAACATTTTTTAATAAAATTTTAATTGAGATATGGAAATTTTTAGTAATTTATTAATATTTTAACTTGGGACTGTTTTTAACTTGTATAATTTATTTAACTTTGGAAATTAAATTTGCATATTAATTACTGTTTGAGAGAGTTTGTATCTGATTTGAAAAGACTCGAAAATTTAAGGTTACAACTTTTGGAAAAGGAGAACTCCGGAGTTTGATTTTAATTTACATTCTGAAGTGAACTTAGAAGTTAAAAATTTTTATTTTGGGTTTTTTCCTAATTTGGTATTTAATTTTTTAATTCGAAAAACCTTTTATTATTATATTTTTATGAATAGACCATCTGATATTTTTTAGTTATGATATATTTGAATATTTGCTTTTTTTGCCGAAGGGACCTTTTTAAAATTATTAAAACGGATTTGAGTCAAGTTTCTTTGTGGGAAATTAGAGTGGATGAAGAAACACTGAACTTTCTGAAACAACGAATTTGGAACTTATTAATTTAACCAGTGTAAAATAAATCCATTATTTTAATTTAGAACTGTGATTTTTTTATTTGAGATAAAACTAGATTACTATTTTTATAAGTTGTTTATATAAAAAACTAGTCCATAAAATTTTAACCTAAATATTCATCTCGGGAGCTATACTTATAAAAAAAATTATGTTAGTTCAGTCGTCCCTTGGAGATGTCCCTGAAATATTAATTTATACTTGCAATCCAAGTCGGTTACAAAAGGGATAATCTAATATCATGACGGTGGGTTTTAATTCTTCTTAAAAGTTTAAATTGGGAACTGCACAAGCTTTTTCCTCAATTAAATTGGAAATCTCTAGGCTCAGAAAGATGTAATGTTTTTACTAAAACATCCTGCTAAAATAAAGGGATTATCTCGAATCTTTACACATTACTCTGTTTAAAACAAGAAAAAGGATAATGCATTTTAAGATTCCCGGTGCAAGAGCAAGCACAATGCAGGAGTTTCAGTCCCTCAGCATAAAGCCTTATTCTTCCTTTCATATGTGTTTTTTTTTGTGTCTTAGGAATTCTATTAGTTATAATCACTATCCAAGACACCATGACCCGAGATATGAAAAGCTCTTTGTTCCAGTTATCCCCCCTAGGTGGGGTTAAATAGATATATTTAAACCGTACCATTAACCAAACACGATCTCAGCTCAACATCCCGGAGCGTCCGTGTTATGGAATGCTGTATTTTACTCCAAACCATCCGGAATTTCTGACCATCATTGCTTATTATTATTTTTATCGAAAAAAATTCGTTTATTAGTTTAGCACAAACGAATCAAGTCACTAGAAAGTTTTATTCGTGTCGTTTATCCTTACGATATCCCGAAATCTAATTAATATATAGGCTTGCTTTTTGTCATCCTGCCTAAATATGTTTATGAAAAATTGAGATCAACGATGATGAATGTAAATTGATACGATGTGGCTAGTTGTTAAGTAGCATTCTTTAATTGGTGTTATAAGCAAAAGTTATATTTTAAAAAGTAACATAGAACACATACAGCTAAATTATCAGAACAATACAACCTAAAAACCTGAAATGCAGCATACACCCTCAGTGAATCCAGTTACGTGACATATGGTGTAAATACTCCTACCTTGGTGGTTGTTACATATGTATTGGGCTTAAAACCAATAATTTTAATTAAATGTAGTTAGAATTACAATATATGTTCAGGTTAATAATAAACTTTTTCTTTTCGTGTTCTCATAAAACTAATAAATCTGTCTTAAAATAATGCTACACAATATTGCCACAAAACAATTTAAAATGTGTGACTATAATCCATACATTTTCACAATTTATATCCTACTAATATTATAAATGCAAGAGTATGAATGTTTGGATATTTGGATGTTTGATGGTTTGTCCTCGAATCACGCTGAAAGTGCTGTACGGATTGTGCTGAAATTTGGAACAGGTATAGCATTTGGTCTGAATTAACATTTATAGTGCTTTTTACCACCCACAAAACATTTATTTCACCAAATAAAGTCGAATTCAAATTGAAAACTTAGTTTGTTTACATTCGAATGTTTTGATAACAACGAAAACGTATTTTTGACAGCTGATTTACCGCTATAGTTCGACAAACATTCTGAAACATCTGTTTTACATTGAATTTTATCAATAATAAGTAAACTTGATCGGTAGTGTAATGCAGATAGTAAATAAAAAATCAATATATACATTTTACTCCCAGATTGCGCCAGTGACGAATTAAAATCATCTAATGCCATTAAATAGTGTTATAAAACTAACCTTAATGAACAAAGTTATGAATGTTTTCACGTAAGTTACTTTAAACTGAAGGGCATCCTTGACATTATGATATTACATTTTAACAATGGCTTACGGAAAAACAGAGAAATGAATACTAACATACCTTAACGATTCATTCTTTCTCTCGCTACAGCCAAAAAAATAAGTGTAACGGGAAAACTTTAATAACGGTTAATTTTGGAATGTTGCAAAACCTTAATAAGGATTTCCCCCTTATAACCGGAAGTACATGAAAAGTAGGTAGGACTTTCCCCTAGGTCGTAATAGACTTTTCAGTCCTAGCAAAGTCAACTATGTCAACACGGTTTTGATCACAGTAGACTTCCGAGAGCTAGACAATCGAACGTATATAAAATTTGATCGAGGCAATATGGCAAGCTAAACTGAGACGTAGTAGGAAAGAGAATTTAAATGGTCTTAAGTAAGGCACTATTTAACCGAATGGGCATCTGGGTCCTACGTAGATGAATATATATATATATATATAATATATATATATATATATATATTTCTTCTTCGTCCAGAACAACAAGACAAACTCTACTATAGTACTAGAAATATATGACAAGGACTGAAAATATACGCTGTTTTACCGAAGTAAGTTTCCGAGACCTGTGTGATCTGAGATTTGTGTTTTCCTTGATCATGATGACAAGACAGATTCAGCTGTGACGTTATGTATATAATTAATTAGAACCAGAAATGCACCTACACGTGCCAAATCTTATATAATAATTAAGTTAAACTCTGATACTATTTACTATGAACTTATGCCTACTTAAGTTTTAAACCCTTTATAGGTAACTCCCATCATATATCATCATAATTGATTTCGGAATTTGGTTCTAAGATTGCGTGCGAAGCCGCGGGTAACAGCTAGTACTACTATAAATGAATATCTTTTTATTGTTTAAGGTAAGAACACAAATTCATCTGCGGAACCATAAATAAACTAGGCAAAACGTAAATTATATCGTCAGGGTCACTTTAATCCACGATGTATTTTTAGACGTCATTTATAACATAAAAATTTATGTAAACCCCGTGGAAGAAACGTAACAATTATGTAAAATTTCCTTTTTTAAGTTTTTACTGAAATTGTCTATATACGCATTCACAGAAATTTATCCTTTATCAACTTTTGGCTTCAAAAGTGGTCCAAAAATTATATATATATATATATATATATATATATATATATATATATTATATATATATATTACATAAAAAATAGCATTTATTTTTCTACAGAGACACAAACAAACAATACAAATATTGATATATTGTTATTATGTTTTAATAAACTAGTTTTATAATAAATGTCGTAAATTACAGTCAGTTCTACTGATATGAGTTCCATTGGACGTCCTAGTTCTCATGTTCTCAGTGAGCAAGCAAACTTAACAACAAGTGTTTATCTCGGTGACTGTGACGAATCTGTCCATTGTGTCTTGAGTACAGCGTTCTCAGTCTCTCCGAGATATATGCGGGCTATTATTACTCGTCTTTAACTGCCAAAGTTACTGACAGTAATTAACTCTTTGTCCGTAACCGCTGGATGACCTGTTCCTTAGTTAGTTGAAGATTAATGGTTTTTTTAGTAATACTTTAATAGGAATATATAAATCTAAAAGTTAACTAAAAGAGACTGCCGGGTATAAATTATTAAAAATTGTATTTATTCTATATTAAATATAAGATGTGAAATATCTTTTAAATAAATATTCAAGTAATTCGCATTATAATTAAATAATGTGTAATACTTTTATATCTTGGTAAAGGTATTTTGGGGACTATAATATATATAAAAAATAGTTAACTAGCGTTTGTGTTTGTCCATTAATTATAAGTATCATATACTATATAAAAGGAGCTAACCATTTTCGAGTTCTTTATGGAAGAACAATCACACCCTTGTTAATTAAGGTGGTTTTTATAACAGCGTTTTGAATAAAACTCTAATGCATTAGACGGCCTAAAGCTTGGTTTAAAAAAAGTAATAATATATGAAGATAAAGTCAGATAGTTGTTTCGTCTATGTATTACACTTCCCAATTCAAGTACTACCATGTTTAATACTTTCTAGAATTCTGGATTTTTTGTGAAATGTTTTTTAAAGAGTGTACCGTTTTTAAATGTCAGCTATCTTCAGATTACTTTTCGTAAATTATTTTCTATAATTTAAAAACAATTCAGGAAAACTTCTCCTGTTTTTCCTCATTTTTACCACCATTCCTATTTTATAATCAACCGAATAGGTCTTGTCCCTTTTAAGATCATACATCAGCCACACATTTATCAAGTCGTTTTATATTAAATTTCAAATATTATTACGTTTAAAACTAATCAAAATATTAAACTTTTCAAATATTTCATATTGTGTAGCCTATAATAATATAATACAAATTATGAACATTATAAAAGACGGAGGAAATAATAACACGATACATAATACTACATTTAAAAACGAAAATAAATTTATTTTTATTAATTTTAAAACATTGTATTGCACCTTAGTACGTTTAAATTATTAGCAAAGCTTAATGTCGCTCTCCTCCTGTTAGACGTTGGCTGAGAAAAGATCACCCAATGGAAAGTAATCCATCAAGCTAAACATCTGAATAAATGCTCCCATTATAAGAACATTTCTCTTGCTCTTGTTTTCAGTAGGAAGGCTCAGCACTTTTTTTCGTTATTTACCCCTCCTTCAGGGCAAATCACTTTAAAGATTAAAAAGTTGTGTTTTCTTTTCAAATAACTTTTAACTTTAACTTAATTTCTAAATTGATTTAGTGTACGAATGTATTTAAAGTATCGTTGTTTTTCCTTGCAATTTACAATTAATTTCTAGAAATAATAGACTAAAAATGTAACAATTCAGTGATAACTTCGTTCGTACAGGTAATTAAGTTTAGCATATCCCTTAAACTGGAATCTACCACATTAAAAACACAACCCAGATCTTGGACGGATTTATTAATATCTCCTTCTAAAAGACACTAAAATATTAGTTAAAAGTGTTATACCTCTTTTAATTTCCTTGCGTGTAGATCCATAAGTAGCTTCTAACTAAAGTTTTATATTGCTGATTTTTTCCATTCCGTAAAGAAATTAGACTGTTAGTCTTAGGCCATCGATGACTCAATGCATAGTAAACACATATTTAGGCCATGTTCTTTCTGTAGTTCACAGGAAAGAGGACACGAATGTTAAGTTTCGTTCCATTTTATATTGTCGGAGATTTAACCCTGCAGGTTTGGAACTATTTTTGTCTGAAAGGATCGAAAATATTAGATGACGAAAATGTTTTAAAAACTGAAAGGTTCAATCTTTCTAACTTCACAGACATCTAGATTACAAAATTATATTGTGCTCAAGGTAAATAAGAATTCTCATTGTCTCATCAGGTGCACAATTGAGTGTATTACAATGTTTATTCACATTATTCCTATTACACGTTGGAGTAATAGAGTTTTTCCCACAAACTACGTTAGCCACGGTGAGAAGGGTTGATTTTAAATGTTGAGTTAAGCTGGAGTTAACCTTAGTATTAAAGCAGCGTCAGTAATAATATATATTAAATCCACCCCTCCCACCATGTTTAAGCTATGAGTAAAAAGGAAGCTTGTTTACATCTTTTACCCTTCTGAAAAGTACCTACTAGCCAAAAGCCTCCTATAGCAAGTTAGACATTAGTTGTAGCGCTGACCTGTACAAATGTGTTATCTCCCTAAGAATATCCATCCCCCGTCGACTGATCAGTTAGAATTGATGGAGACAGAATTAAGTGTGCTGGGTGAATTAAGTGAGCATCGAATAGCGGTTTAATGCGTATGTTAGTTATAATGTACATTGTATGTCGGCGTTGTACTAACAGGATTATTTTTTTTCCATTCCAGCACATTTTGAATCACAAATTCTTTTACTGTTTTAGATGTCGCAGGTTATATTTTTCTAAGGCCTAATACATGTATTAAAAGTCTTATGATATTATTTATGAAAGGTATTGCCAGTTTTTCTACGCCTTAAGAAAACAGGTACTTGAATTAACAGTCTTAATTGTCTCGACTTAACCGAAGTCATTACCGCCATTGTAACTTATTGATCTAGATAAGTGTCTTTCATGGTGACTGCTCTCCAGTTTCGCTACTTTTGAATGAAAAGTTTTAAGGTTAATTACAACTATAAGTTTTAGAGCCAGTGTTACGTTGGTTCACTGAACTCCTTGGTTGGCTTTAATTTAACAGTTTACCCATAATTTATTTTTAAAAGGCATTTAAACTTTTTACTAACTGTTTAAGTTTAGACACAATTCTATATTGTATTCATGGAGAGTTGAAGAGTATACAAAATGTTTGCAAAGCTTTAAATCCAATTATTTGTGAAACATATTTATATAGAGAGTTCATTCTGTGTATCTTATCTGAAATATAATGTCTAAAAATCGAATACTTGTATTATATAAAAGCAAATGTGTTTTATTTAATAAAAATAAGCTATAGGAATTACAACTGATTACTTCTCCCACACGTTTGCTATGTAGAAGTAATTACTGAAAAAAGGTAAGTTCCCTAAACTCTGTTTGCTCTATAATTTTAGCAAGCCGAGTTTAAGGAAATTATGTTTAAAATATATTTAAAATTTGCTTTTCTATCAAATTATAAATAACCTACTGTACCAAATAAAGTTTTTTTCAAATAAAATTACATTTAGGATTGCACATAAAATGTTAATATTCATAACATTATCATATGTTTTATTTATATATTATGCCTAATACATATTCCATCAATAATTTCTGTTACAATGAGTAACCATGAATATTTCCCTCAAAGAAAAAAAAACTTCTATCAAAGATGTAGGTATTTTAAAGACCGTCCATTGATAAAATAGTTCTAAGGGCTCCATTAGTGATTACAAATGTACGCGTAGTGATCAGTTGACTTATAAGTAGAGTCTATAGGTATAAAGAGAATTTGAAATTAGTCTTAAAGTATTGCTTAAATTATTGAGGCTCATATTCGTTTGAAAATAATGAAATTTTTTAGTTTTACTTACAGTAAGATAACAAGCCCAGTTTCTCCTAATTTTGAGCACTATTTTTATTGTTTCTGCTCATTTCCGATTTTTAAACTATATGTACGTTTTTATATAAAATATGTAAAAGAGATGTCATAACTATGTTTCCCGTGTTTTAAAAATCTAATACAGTCTCAGGTTGGTAACATAACGAAATACTTATGAAACGCCTTGGTAGAAAGAATAAAGTTACCTCAGTATCATGTAACTTAAAAAACTTTCTCCACAACGTTTATAAAAGTATACAAATCCTAATATATTTTTTTACAGGATTGGGCCTTTTTAATTTTCATCTAGATGAAATTGAGAGGAAAAGAAATTGTATCTGATCAACTATATTACATCTAAGTCTAAGTTAGATATTATCACCTAATTGTTTAATAATTACAAATTATGTTTACATTCTTTTCTTTTATTACTCTTTATTTTGTATTGTTTTATTAGTTTTACGTCGAATTAAATATAAACTATGTTTTGAAATATGTTTTTTAGATAATATAAATTACTCAAAACTTTATCATTCGAACAATGAAAAAGTTTTAATGTCCTTCAGCTGGTTATTTTATTTTACTTTCTAGCTGTCTCTTGAATTTTCAGAAATTGAAAAAAAAGAACTAAACAAAAGCTTATCAATGGTCCGCTATCAGGACCTCCCCAATTGAAGAGCTTGATTAGATACTACCAATTACTAAAATCTGTTGCCAATTACTAAAAAATAAATGAAATATTGTGTTTTGTGGATATTATGATCATTATTAGATGAGGCTACAATAAGGAAAACTCACATTTTACTTTGCTCTACAAGTACCTGTATGCTGTTTGTAGGAAACTGAACATAGGGTAGTGTTGGAGGTTTAGGACCGTCTTCGGTCGAGATCCTAAGACCAGTAATAAAGGGTACTATCTTAGCATGTCCCTTGAAGTAAGGAACCTACGTGAGCATGTCCCCCGAGTAAGTAGATCTTTTCCTGCTTCTTTCAGTAAAAGTTTGCAGGGGAGACCTGGTATGAAATACTCCCTATTTTTTAGTCTTGATAATAAACCAACCATTGTCACCTCAATATCACTCCGTGTGGACACTTTATTGTTTGATGTATCTAGTATAGTTTCTTCTAGCATATATGAAGCAGCGAATAAAGAATTAAATCCTCCTGAGATATTTAGTATCGGTTACATCGCCTAAGTAATAATGTTATGGCCTAATATAATCATCGCATTTACAAACTATTATCATATTTATTAATCATTAACTATCAATATACCGATAATCATATGTATGTGATAGGCAACTTATATTTTATTACTTATATACAAGTACTAACATATGAATAAATAAATAAATAAATAAACATGCCTTTTATTTCAAAGCGATTATCAGATACATCTGTTTTTCATAATAACTCACGTCAACATGATACAATATATTTTAGACACTAAACTTATTTAAAACAGTTAAAAGTACAAAGTTAAAAGTATAAAACGTTCACTCCAGTGAAAAGAGGTGCTTCTTTAGCTGAAGTTTAAATTGGCGACCTTTAAGCAATTTAAGGTCACAAGGGAGACCGTTGTACAACTTTGGACCAAAATGGGAAAATCCCCTTCGACCAATCTCCAACCTCACTTTATTAAAGTGAAGTTGGTCACTCTGCCGAGTTTTGCGGCAAAACGATCTCAGCACGACTGCACAGCCTTTCTGCCAGGTACCGTGGCTCCCGCTGGAACAGTACATTGTTTACAAGGCAGCAAGTCTGCATCCTACACACGGCATCCATGGTCATGAGTCCTGCAGCATCTCGAAAGGGTGGACACGTGATCTCTTCGACAGAGCCCGTATACAAAACGAATTGCAGTGTTTTGCATTCTTTGAATTCGTTCTGCGTCCTCCTTTGAGATGCTATTGCCGTATGCAGGAAAGCAGTAATAAAAAATTGGTAACACGACAGACAGGACAAGACGCAGCTTAACGGACTCTGGAAGGGTGGATCTCAGCGTATACATGCCTCGCAGTCTCCCCAGTGCTCTCTGAGAAACATACGACACATGGTCAGAAAACCCCAGCCCACTGTCCAGCACAAACGCCAAGCGTCTTTACAGTGTCACTTACACTCAAGTTTTCATCGCCAATCCTGATTTGCACGTTGCTCTCTTTGATACACTGCACCTGAGCCGCTGATGCTATGTAGAGAACCGTGCATTTTTTAGCGTTCAGCTTAAGACCATGTCTCTCCGACCACACTCGCATGCTCTCCAAATCTGAATTTACGTTAGCAATAGCCTCCTCCAACCCATTTAACCCAAATGGCATATGCAACTGGCAATCATCGGCATACAAATGGACTTTGCAGTGGCGCACACAGTTGTCCAAATCTGATGTGTACAATGTGAAGAGTACCGGGCCTAGACAACTTCCTTGCGGGACGCCCCTAGCTTTCACCAGAGGAGAAGAAGTCATCGTACCCATCCTCGTCATCTGTTGCCTCTCAACAAGATATGACCTAAACCAGTTTAGTGCATTATACCCGAAACCAAGAAACTTCATCTTTTGCAAGCAATAAAGAATGGCTGATTGAGTCAAAAGCCTGGGAGTAGTCAAGCATGACTAGTGAACTACACCGGCCTCCGTCCCGAGTCTCAAACAAGTCACTAAACAAGTTAACCAGTGCAGTACATGTCCCGTGATGTTTCCTGAACCCAGACTGGAGTTTCGGTAGAATATTTTGCTCATCAACAAAATTCGAAATTTGTCTCACAACCAATTTTTCCACTATTTTCGACATGGCTGGTAAGATTGATATGGGTCTAAGATGAGAAACACTTGTTGGTATCTGTGTTTTTGGCAATGGTTTGACTATACTCATCTTCCATGACTGTGGAAACTCATCTCTTGCCAAGGACATATTTACAAGGTGGGTAATGGCATCAATAGCATATGGGCTTATTGCTCTTATCATATCAATACCGATGTCGTCTGTTCCTACTGCCTTAGAGGTAATTTCATTCATTGCTGACACCACCTCTTTTTGTGAAACTATCCTAAACTTAAACTCGTTAGTTAGTCCTACCCTTCTGTTCGTATCATAAAACTGCTCCAATGCTTCATCAGGTTCGCAAGACGTGCCCATCTCTGTGAAGTACTTGTTTATATCATTAGTATTCATGTTTGGAGGCAGTTTTTGATCTTTTGACCCCACTATACCATTCTGCCGTAAGCATTTCCAGAAAATACTGGAGTCTCTACAATTGGCCAGTTTATCTTCAAAATATCTTTTCTTTGCCGATCTTATAGCGCTATTCAGTGTGTTTCTGACTCTTTTATATTCTGACCAGTTAGCATCATTCTGATTCCTAAGAAACTGCCTCTTCAACCTGGTTTTCACTTTTGTGAGTTCTATAACTTCTCGGGTTCTCCAGGGGGCCTTATTTTTTTGTTACTCTTTTAGTAACAATTGGAGCATGTTTGTCAAAAATGCTTTTAATGTTGGAAGCTATGAAATATTCTATATCATCAACACCGCTGAGATCACATGCTCTACTCCAATCCACTTCAGCAGCCATTGCCAATGTTTCATTCAGATTAAATTTGGAGTAATCTCTGTACCTTATCAACTTGGCCTGAGTCTTCTCTTGCTCGAATCTTAAGTCACAATATATGAGTCTGTGGTCTGTTATTCTCAATCCTCGATGATCAATAATACTTGATGTGTCTATAACTCCACACTTTTCTACTTTGGTAGCTTTGTCAGCAATCAGATGATCAATCAATGTTTCTGAAGTGCTTGTTACTCTAGTCGGCTCACTGATGTGCTGTACAACGTTGTGAGACTTAATCAGACGACGAAGGTAGCCAGCAGCACTGCAGGTATTGGACATCAGATCAACGTTGATGTCACCCAAACAGACGACAGAGTTAACCTCAACAGCCATGTCCACAAAAAAAGACTGGAACAGAGATTTTAGGCAAGTGTAGTTCACATCAGGCGGTCTGTAGACGATGGCAACCCCTAGTTTACACTCTCTCATTCTGACAATAAGCGAAATGTGTTCAATACTAGGGTCAACTTCGGCCAGCTCGACTCGCTCAAATCTAAGACAGTCCTTGATTTAAACGGCAACGCCACCACCAGGCTGCAGACTGCGGTCAGCTCTCAAAAAAGTATAACCCGGCATCTCGTAACTGAGAGAAGGAGTATAAGGGTCAAGCCATGTCTCAGTGACACCAATTACCTCAAAATCGAAATCTTGCACAAGGGCATGGAGTTCATCAAATCCAGTGTTGAGGGAGCGCATATTGACATGAGCCAATCTAAAATTGCTCCCTCTTACTGCCCGTTTCCCGGAATCGGAGGTGTCTGTGAGTTGGAGATTGAGCTTAGGGGGTATACTGCAGCAGAATGCTCAGTCTCGAGCCTGAGACTAAAGTCCATCACAGCTTCAAAGAGTGCCGCCAGCCGCGCCACACCTCTCCTGTTTAAGTGTCTGCCATCCCGGCCAAGATCTCGCCTCGCAACCCAACAGTTCGCCTCCACAAATGTGACACCAAAGTTGTGACACATTATTTCAAGCTGACTGTTAAAATCAAAAAGAGCTTTGTAGCCAATATCTGATCGAATGAGAACGCTGTTTACAAATATTTTGGAATTTGGAAAATGTTTTTTAGTTGGGGTAAACAGCAAGTCAGCCATACTGTGGAGAGCCTGTTTTTTTCCGTGTCCTCCGTTGTACCCCGGACCCCCCTGTAACCTCTCCTCAGGTTGTTGGTGCCTGCATGAAGATGAGTAAAAGACAGATCTTGATTAACATAGTTCAGCAACCTTTCTTTGACATTTACAATACGAGCTCCAGGACAGCATTCTAGCATAGCACCCTTATACACACACTTTAGGCTGGCCTGGCGTACTAGAGAATCACCGATAATCAACATTTTACCTGAACTAGCAGCTACGTTGTCTACAATTTTTTCATTAGGAGCCTCTAAATTGACAGTGCTTTGGGCATCACAACAACCTGAGGCATCACCACCACAGAGATCGTCAGGGCCAACGCCGAGATCCTTCAGAGGGGTCTTCAGAGAGCGTGGCAGGGGAAGGCGTCAGCGTATCAACTGAAAAGTTGACCCGCGCCTCCAACCCCGCAATCTGAGCCCTCAAACAAACCAGCTCCGCCTCGAGCACCTCTATGGTAGTCAACAAACACTTTCTTTCTTCACCCAAAGCTTCCACTTTTGCTTTATTGTCTACTAATACCTTATCTATATTTCCTACATCTAACTGTACATTTTCCTTAATTCTATCACTTAGAGCTAGATTTTGTTCCGTCAATTCTTTACACTGTTGTTTAAGGCCCATGATGATCTCAGTCGACTCATCCTCCAACACAAATTGCACTCCACAGATTTTTCTCTGAAACTGCAGTTGAGAGTCTGCACTCTATTCTCAGCAGCTTCAAGGTCCCTATTACGAGAACTGAGTTCTTTCTCCAGGTCACTAATTTGTTTACACTTTACATTAAGCTGGTTCATTATTTTAGTAATATGTGGGACAATGTTTTTTATGGCATTCTCACCAAAATTAGTGGATATGGCTTTTAGTTCAATATGAAGATGAGAAGCAATATGAATCACTTCATTATCGATAAAATATAGGCCGTCAGTCATGTTTAGCAGGTCAGAAGATCGAGTTATTATAGGCATGTTATAACGTATTTCTGATTCAGAGACAGATATTAAATGTTAACAAAACAGTTATAAATAACTAATAACTAACAATAAATAAATAGCAGCCAATAAATGTATTAAAATTGGTCAGCAGTCAATAATTATTAAGTAGGTCAATACTTAAATAGATTGTTATATATGACAAATAATAAATAAATAACATGTCCATTCATATATACAAATTGGTCATTACATTAAAAGCAGGCAATAATTAACAGACAATGAATCACAGTTAATAAATAAAACAGCAGTCAATAAATAAATAGCAACCAATCGTTATATTAAAATTGGTCAACATTCCATAATTATATCCCAAATGGTCAATAGTTTATAAAAATATATAACAGACAATAAATAAATAATAAGAGGTTAAAATCAAATATACAAATAGGTAATTAAAATTAAAATCAGGCAATAACTAACAGAACAATAAATAAATAACAATTTACAATAAATAAATAACAACAACAACAATTAACAGTCAATAAATGTATAAAAAATTGTTCAATAAATAATATTAGGAAATAATAACGTCAATTTTTGTTAATTAATATTGTTCTGTACTATTCTAAATTATGCAGTCGGTGCAACGGAAACAGACTTGACGGTATGCGAGACAGTCTAGACGCCTGCAGGGTGGTAGCCGCAGTAAGGCAATCAGGGCAGCATGCGTGTTGTGTCTCCGGCCGGCACGGCGCAGTGGGCGTTATTTCTGTGCGGGACTACCAGTGCTGTTACGTTGGTACAGCAGCCGAGCAGACCAGCGTGCGGCGTGTACTGATCAGCTGTGCGCTAATACTACTGTATTCCTGTTGTTACAGCCGCTCTCGGCAAATACACTTTCAGAGTTAGTGACAGTTTCTGACATTAATATACTCACAAAGTATAGTAAGCGTTATTATACCACAGCATGAGTTCTTAAAAAAATATTTATTAAACCACTCAACTCACAATAAAGTCATAGACACTTGTTATTAAATAATAAAACGGGAGCGATGTTCCGTTCGACCAACTACTGCAGAACAGGTCTGCCACACCCTGAATGTAGTAAGTATGAGTGATTAAAATTACTGCAAAAATAGAAACTAATTCTAATAATGTTTTATGGTTAGTCAATACGAGATAAATACGTTATTAGACATGTTTTATGAGTTTGCATTATGTATCCGTGTCCGCCTATCCTCTTACATAAATTTAATACAGCGAATATACACATTCATTGTTCTCTTTCTTAATTAATTTTGAGACTACTGAAAATCGAGCTCGTCATCCTAAATCATCCTAAGTGACGTGAGATTAAGGTCGACTTGTATCGTGTACCAATTCTTAGTGGCCTACGTGGAAGAAAAATATGAGCCTAAGTGATTTATTAACTTAAATAGATAAAAGGTTATCTCAAGAAATTCGATAACCAAACCCCATGTACAGTACACAGCTATATTTGTGAGTTAATTTTCTCACAAACATAAAAGGAATAAGTCCGTTAATATTACCCTACTTCATAGGTTTTCGTTCTTTTATTAACTTATATAATATGTTCAATTTTTTTTATTTATTTCAGTTATATAGTCATTCGTGCTCGGAAGAAAAGAAACTTATCGAACACTGAGACCATTAATTAATTTATAACACATTTTTCAGTGAACTTCCTTAGCTTTATTTAAACAATTAGTTCATTGTAAAAGGATAATAGAGGATTAAATACGTTGATACAGTAGTTTATAGTAAGTCTCCCTGGGCTCGTGGTAGAGTAGAGGGTGAGGAGGTAATTTCACGCCGCCAGCTGCCACGTCACCACTGCACCAATGCTGCACTCTGTAATTACCAGACTTGTAGGGTCAAAGCGCAGTGGAGTTACATAATACATAAGCTTCCTTTTTAATAATAGTACCGCAATGGGCAAAGACATTAATCATTCGAGATCCGTTAGATCCCATTTATTAGTAAAATTACCTGAAATATAAGTTTTAGTTAGTATTCCTTCATAGAAAATTTTATAATTTCAGAAAATATTCAGCTTTTACGAATTGTAGTTAAATGTATTTAAATAATATCTACTAAGAACGACATAAGTTATACAATATTTAGTAAGTTATCAATAATTTAAACTTATATTATTATTGACTTTTTTAGTTTGTTGCTAATATTAGTATACTAGCACTTTTAATAAATGTAACTCGCAGTTAAAATCGTTTCTAAGTTGCAGTCTTGCGATATACTATGATATCTTAAAACCCTTCCTAATGAAAATAATCCAAAATTAAGAGAAAATACATAGAGACAAGCAATGGAATGGGAAAATAATTTAAGTGTCCATTGCTTAGGTAACAGGAATATCTGTCGACTATAAATTATATATCATGTTTTTAATGAGGATCAAAACTGACTACACTTTTAGACCATAGTCCTGAAAGGACCTCCGATTGATATCAGTTGCAAATACACTATAAATAACAGATTACTAATTATCATCGCAAAATGTTTTCGTTAATCAATTCACTTGTACTTTGCGGATTCTTGTAGAAATGTATTGGCAGAAATTTGGAATCAATAGCAGTTTTGTTATCTTGAATTGTTAGCACTTACAAGAGTTCTTGACTTTCCCACAGTCGTATATTAGTCCTTTTTGTTTCTTACATTATTCCCGTTACATGTATGCGAAGAGTTTTATGTTGCTACAGGGGAATAGAATAAGGAAGGTTAATTCCGCCTATGTACTAACTGGCTGATAGTATGAGATAATAAACCAATATAATTAAAAAATATACACATTTATTTCTCATTTCTTGGGCTTCCATGGCCAACATAATATATATCATGAAAGGTCTCTGGTTTATACCGAGTCGTTAAATTACTAATCATTTACAATATTTTTTTCTTTGCTGTGGAGTTCCAGGATTCTTATTTTAAATCTTTCATAACGAAAGCAGTCTATTTCCAATCTTTACAGCAGGTTCATTCAATCACGACAAACATTTCATCTGCATTCACCTACAGATGTGCACCTAAGTGTAATGATTTGGAACGCCTTTCAGTGAATCCAAAAAATTTAAGAATTTAGATTCGTCAAGGATCTTATCTTTGTTATTAGAATAACATTTTTGAAATACGTATAAATTACAACAATAGAGCGGAAATTGTTCATTAATATATCTAGCATACTATTTATACAAATATTCTTATATCCATTATTTACATAGTATATAGATTCACCGATGCTAGGAATTACCCACAATATTTGTGCTTTCCTGCAATATGTTATTGATAAAACTGTTCTTAGAATACAAGGTTATGAAGTATTTTCTAATATGTTGTATCATAAAATATAGTAAAATTTATTATTAATTGAAATGGCAATCTTGACAAGATTGAACATAATTTTGATCTAAAGCAGCCTAGATAAATTTAATACACAATAGTATAATTAAAGATAGTTTCTTGAATTTGATACTTTGTTTGTGTTTAATTATAACGGATTTAAATCTTATTTGCAATAAGTCTTGTGTACTCTTTACGATATTTTAAAGTATTTAGGGCAATGTTTTATTAATATAGGAAACGTTTAGTTAATAAATACTGAATTGCGTTAGAGTTCAAATCTATTACGAGTAATTGTGTGAAGTATATTATTCTTGTTGCTTTGTTGAATAAAACAACCAGCTTCTCGCCGGGAGGTGCGTTTCAGCAACTTGTTTCGAAAGTAGTGCTGTAATTGTAAACATGTTTCTAAGTTTCTGATAAACGATTCTGTTTAGCTTGACTTTTTCTGCGTTGTTGGCTGCTTTTAAGTTTTACAAGGTATACAACCGTAAGTTTTTTTAAGTACACTTCGAGGCAGCTTGTCTTTAAATATTTGTTTCAACTCTACAGTGAGATTGTATAAATATAGATATTTATATCAAGATTATGTGGTGAGTAAAGTATTATAGCTCATTTTATATTCTTTACAGTTTTCATATATGATTTGAAATAATCCAATAGCGAGAAATAACTTTTTTATTGTTTGTAATTGACTACGTTTTATATAACTTAGGTAATATAATTTCGGGCATTTCCATATGTACAATGTAAAAACAAGGTTCTTGTATATATAATTATGTGTGTATAATTTATATTTTAATTTTAACACTTTTTGCACATAACAATATGAAATTTACCAGATACAAATGTCTCCTTAGTGAGATATATTTTGAAATGTTTTAAATTTTTATAACAGTCCTCTTTAACAACAGTCCATTCACTAGAAAAAAGAACCTAGAGTCTCTTTCTAGGCTGAAACTCGCATCCACTCAGCTGGAGTGGTCAAAGACAGTCAAATATTTAGGACTGACTCTAGACCATAAGCTTACGTGGAATGATCATCTTAATAATATCCTGCACAAAGCAAAGTGGGCGCTCATGACGTCCAGGAGACTTGCAGGAATCTCATGGGGCGTAAAACCCCATATAGCACTATGGCTTTACAAAGCAGTTGTAAGGCCTCAAATCACTTATGGTTCATTAGTCTGGTGGACAAAGGTGAATCAAGTAACTGCCAAAGCCAAGCTTGAAAGCTTACAAAGGCTTGGCACAATCTTTGTAACCGGAGCATTCAGGAGCAGTCCCTCAGCGACCCTCGAGGTGGCTTTAGGATTTCTACCTCTTTATGTCCATATAAAAGCTGAAGCGCGTAAGTCAGCTTATCGGCTGATGGTTGCTGGCTTGTGGAGGAATGGCGCGTCTAACGCGAGCCATGGCGCCATCACTGAAGCTGTAAACCCAAGCGCTATTCTCGAAATGGTCTCCGACACAATGAGAACGGAGTTCGTATTCAATAAGCCATTCTCTGTTGACTTCTACTCCAGAGATGAGTGGAAATCGCAAGATAACATCCCAACAATAAGAAAGAGCTTTGTCTGGTACACGGATGGCTCGCTTATTAAGGGTAGAACTGGATATGGAGTGTTTAGTCAATCCCCTAGAACTGCCCTTAGCGGCAGTTTGGGTCGGAACTGCTCCATATTTCAAGCCGAAATCTATGGTATCCTAGCCTGTGCCAACCTAGGCCTCACCAGAAGGTACCAGGGAATGAACATCTGTATAATGTCAGACAGTCAGGCAGCTCTTAAAGCTCTTGACTCCAACAGCATTTCATCCAGACTTGTGTGGGAGTGCTTTAACACTCTCTGCAAGCTTGGATCACGCAACTGTGTGCGTCTTGGTTGGGTACAGGGCCACACAGGCATAGGTGGCAAAGAATGCGCCGACAGGCTTGCCAAAAGCGGAGCAAGCATGCCATACACCGGTCCAGAACCGAGTTGTGGTATAAGCAAGTCAGCCGCTTACCAAAGTATAAACAAATGGTCCAGGAAGACACACCGCTTGCGGTGGCAGAGTCACCAAGGACAAGCACTCGGCAAAAGACTGCTTGCCAATTCTAGCTCCGGATTCACCAGATGGCTGATGGGGCTGGGCAGGGATCGGGTTAAGCAAGTGATTGCCTTGATCACTGGACACGGCCACTTCAGGAAACACCTAAACACTCTAGGTTTACGAAATGAGGACTCGGATTGTAGACTCTGCAATAAGTCTGAAGAGACTGCAAAACACATAATACTGGACTGTGAGAGACTGGGAACAAGGAGAAGGGCTCTTTTCGGTGATAAACAACCAGGCGACGAACCAGATGCTAGTATCGGGGAAAAGCTTCTTAGCCTAATTAAGGGCACGAAGATAGGCTTACCCCTCTAACATCAAAGGGGCACACAATAAGCTCAGGTTGACGTGTGAGGATCTATGAATCCACCCCAATATCCCAAGGGGAAAAAAAAAACAAAAAAAAAAAACAATATATGTGTTTGATAATCTGAGATAGTATACGGTTATTTAATGTCCAATATTAACAGTTTTTTTTCTAAAACGTTTCGAAATCGTGGTATTTAAACGCGCAATAATCATACAGTTAAGTACGTAGAGGACAGTTTTATTTAAAATTAATAGTACATAGATCACTTCGTTCTTAAAATATTAGGCATTCAGTCAGAAATTAATTTTCTCAGCCTTCGAGTTGATATGTATCGCTAAATCTCAACGAGTAAAATAAAAAGTTAAGCTTTTTTAAATGTAAATTCCGGGGTCATTTACCTGTAGAATTAATAAATAAAAATGTTATTATGGCATTATACTAGTTTACAAATTGAAATTTACATTGTTATGTACTTATAAATTCTTGCCTTCTAAGAATTAGTTGTACCATAAATTTACTGATTATAAAATGTTATTTACAGGGAGTATTTTCGAAGAATGATATTTTCTTTTGGAATATCCTACCAATTATTTACTGGCATTCTAATTCTAATTTTACCGCAAATAGTCTATTTTGGCAAGGAAATTGTCTTATTATCTTTGCTAATTAAGGATATATTTACACCTACTATTCCGCCTTAAGAAGAACTGTAGCAAGTGAGGAAAATCAAAACGATGTTCTAAGGTTTAAAAGAACATTTTATATCAGCATGTTTGTATAAATAATTTTAAAACATAAAATTTCGAAAATAATGTTTTGTTATTGACCCGTGGAATTGACTAAAAGTCTAGTATTATAAAAAATGTATAGGATTCTTCTAATTTGTAATAAACAGGATAGTTGAATAGTACTAACAGACTTAAATGTTTTCGAGTTAACGAGAAGATCATTACCGCTATTGTAACTCAGTGTTCTAGATAAATGTCTTTTTTCACTTGCTGCGCTCGATTGTTCTTGTTTTCGAATAAAAAGTAATAGGAGTAATTACTATTATAACATTTACATTCAGCGTTGCGTTAAGAACATGAAAATTGGGTTACTCAAATCTTTAATTGCTTTAGTACAAGCTACTACTTTTCAAAAGGGTGTAAATAATTTATTAACAGCTAAATCAAGAAGCAATGTTCGTTTAATTTCTAAGACGTAAAGGATAAATAAATGTATGTAAATTGAATCTTCATAGAAAAATATTATCATACAGAATAAGTGCACAGCACGTGTATTTATTTAAATGACATAAAAACAGTGATTACTTATATACTATTTTTACTTAAAAACCACTTGGTCTACAGGTCCATGATTTACAATTCTTACACAAGTATTGACAGAGACGCAAGATATGCTATTTGTATTCGCTCAAACACGAATCTTCATTGTTGTAAGCTATTAGAACAAAGCTAACTATACTGGACTTACTGCAAATTTATTTACCCTTAGATTATTCCATTGTGCGTTTATTTAAAGATGAAAATTCTCTCAGTAGGTGTATTCAAAATATTACCTTTGCGCTTTCTAAAAATATGATTGTACAATTAAAATGGGTATAGTTTTCATTTAATTTTATCTAGGCTAATATCCTTCCACTTCCCTCACGGTACATGGGTATCTGATAGTTTTTATAAGATGATTTTAATATGAATTTATTTTTTCAAGGACATAATTCATTAAGAATTCAAGTGTGAAACAATATTTGAAGGACCACGTGAATGATAAGAAATAATGAAGAACTATACCAAATAATTCTAAATTATTTCATACATTATATTATGGATCTATAAGATTACTAGCTTTAAAGTAAAATATTGGTATTCTTTTCATTCTGCAAGAATTGAAACGAAACATCTCAATTCATTTCGCCAGGAGGCGTGTTTGAACAAGTTTAAATACCGTTGCTCTCAGGTAATAATTATTCAAATTTTGGTGATAAACAATTTTTTAGCCTCATTATTTAGCCCAATTATGTCCCTAACTTGTAGCAAAATATTCAAAGATTCAAACAATGCACTAATAGATTTTTCTGTCATAGATTTCAAAATTTTAACAAATTCTCTTTTACCATCACAATGAATTATTACGCAACGTTTAAATTGCGGTAAAGCTCCTTCTTCAAACTTAAAACTATTTCACTTCACTAACTACAGTTACGTCGTTTAAAAACCCTTAATTTCTAAAATTAGTCGCACATACAGAATTCATATCACAGATCTTTCTAGAAAAACTACTTCACTTAATTCCACTATCGTACTGTAAAGTAATTGATGTGTACTAACGCCTACACAGAAAACTATGTCCTCCACCGTGAGAGTACATGAAACATCAACGGTATATATATAAATATAAAATATATATATATATATATATATATATATATATATATATATATCGTAATATGTATAAATATATTTATGTTTTAAAACATTGTAAGTTTAATTGATGAAAGGCTCTGCCTGTAATATTGTCCCTCATTGTTAGTATGTATAACCATATAAATCGCTATGTAAACTTCATAGAAATTTAATCTTGGACCATAAGTTGATGTTGGCCTGAAAAAACTTTAATAACGGCATGATATTCAAATGTTTAGCTACGTGTAATATCCTTCGGTATTAGGTTTTATCAATGTAACGAAAAGTAACTAAACACGTTTTAGTTAAGTGTAGTTAATAACATAATAGGTTTTATCAGTTTATTTTTAGATAAAATAGATTCTAATTTCTTATTTGGATTACAGTTAATCAGGTTTTAAATTGATAAATAAACATTTTGTACAGGTGATTTTTAAATAGTGTAGTAATAATCCCACAGGATAAATACACCATGCATTATGAAAATTATAAATTAGTTTAAATAAAAAACTAACCATAAAGTACAATATTTAGGATAAGAAATTGTAAATTCATTTCTAAATGAACAACATTGGTTGCTTTTTACCTTATTATTTTTTAAAAGCGTTATCTTCTCCATAAAATTTGGATATATGCATCTATATAACAGTGATTGAGGATCTATTTTTAAGCGATTATATATATTTTTTAATGTATACCAATATAATCACGTTGTGTATTTATTGTCTGACTCAGAAAACATGGTAAATTTGCACACCAGAGAATTGAATAAAAATATAAAGCGTAAATGATTATACTACATTACTTATACATTTTACGTACGATTTATTTTAGGATTTTTCTTGTATGTCTTCTGCGAAGTAATCAATTTACACAAAAGATTGCATAAATTAAATAAATGTTAGCACTTTTCAATGTTTTATGCCTGTTTAAATTAAATTTATTTTGATAAAATGTAAGAAACAATATTAAATTTTAAATAATTACAGTATTTAAGTTCCTAGGAAACGCAGTTTACTTTACATTAACTGACAAAACATAAGGAAAGCAACTATTGTTCCTTTTCAAATGTCCTCACAACAACAGTTCGCTGTTTTATTTTTACCGATGGTCTTGATCAAACACTATATTTTGAGTAGTTAATGCCGAACCATTTTATAAACTAGTCTGAGCATTTTAGGGCAAGGAAACGTAGAATACGATTATCATGTTTTAATCTCCATTCGTGATGTTACTGTTTACATTTTCTCCTAAGAGCGCATAGTTAATGTGCTTTTAGTGTAAGAATACTCTTGTTTCTTCAATCGTAACAGTTTTAAAATATATGAAAGCTATTCACTACTCTGTTATTTTACTTAATGTACATAAACCTAATATACTGTTTACAAAACAATTATTTTAAAATGGTATTTAACTATTCTCCATCCTGGTAGATATTGAAGGATTGATATAATATTATCGGAGGTATAATTTTATTCTCTACATTCCTGTCAACAGGTAAAATGTGTAGGTTTACGTAAACGTCTTGATACAGTTAATTTAATTAATACATTGTGTAAATGTTTTAAAGTAAGTTTCAGCTTATACCAATCGAAATAACTATGCAGAGGACTCCAAGCCTTAAAATTTGTGCTCTAATTTAGCACATATAAGTATGGCAAACGTCTTGCTATGCATTTTAAATATCCATGGTCATAAAATCAATAAGAAAGAATGTTAATTACATTTCAATTTATTATCAAATTACACAATATAAATCAACCAGTGTCAATGACACCTGAGTATTACATATTTTAATACTCCATTCTCCGGCTCCTGACATGAATTTAATTTTAAAAAAATATTACATTTACCAAAGTCAGAAATATTTGATCAGTACATTAATTCCTTAAATATTAAACATTTTCCCCATTTTTTATTTGATCCAAAATATTTAGATGATATCAATTTATCCAAATAATATTTTTGTTGATAATATTTTCCGTATGTAAAAATTTTCGTTTATAGTAACAACTATATTACAGCTTCGGCACTACAAGACTGGAAGGATTTTTTTAATAATTTGACTAACGTTTAACCATTTGACAAATGTTTCCTACTTCGTTAAGCAATAACATATCTCGGGTGGTCGTAACCACTTGCTATGAAAAAAAAACTTGTCATACATTTCACCTAAAATAAATTATCTTGAAAAATAACTTTGATATACCAATCATAGAATTTAAAAAGAAAAAAGTAAAGTAACGTAAAGTAAAGTAACAAAGTAAACTCCAAGTAAGATCTTGTTTACTCGCTAAAAGAAAGGTGCACCTATCGGTGGTGTGTACCTTTTAGTTGGGCATACACTAGGTACAGCAAAAACTAATATGTCACTTATTAAGATTTTAGCAACCGAATTTAAATCTAGGAATACCATGTTATTAACCAGACATGTCAGAATATTGGTGTGAGCGTGAATCGATTGGTCTAATTTTCTGCACAGGACGGCAGTAATAGTAATTAGATTCTCAAGATATAAAGTTTGTTGCAATTTTGGAATTTAGATAGTTATGTTCCATGCAATATTTGTATAGAAAGGCCGAAAAAAGCTTAGCTCTCCCATATTCTAAGATCAAACAAATAACATATAGTACCCACGTTCCTTTCTAGTGTGATTAAGGAACAGCCCTACCTTCAAACTTATCTGTAACAAAAAACCAGATCAATAAAAATGATCGTTTTAAGGACGAAGTGTAATAATATTTATATCAGTTTATGTCCTAAGTGAAACAGAAGAACAAACTCAATAATATTAAATATACTTTTTAATTGATGAAAAGCTAAATTTGATTTCAAAGGTTTTCATTGTAACAAAAATCATATACAGGATGTAAGGTATATATAGCCCAAGCGATGACGAGGTGAAGCGATTTGTTACTGTCATCAGATAAAGAGCGAGTGGCTGCCGTGGAGAATGAATAATGAACAATTCTGGGTAATATTTTTTATTCGTTTCATCAAATAAATTGTTTTAACGCAACCCACTTTTGTTTCAATATAAATAATTGACTTAATCCTGCTTATTCTTTTGAAAGAACTGAATGGTTTCAACACAAACAGCAAAATATCTAAAGTAATTTTACTCATTACGATCTACGTTCATTCATCCTGTTTTTGACGATATTATGGTTGTTTTACATTATATCGAACAATTAAAACACGTTATATTTAACACTTACACAAACAATAATTATGAATTTACATTGTTGCTCTGTGTCAAAAATTTAAAGACTATTCCTGTCTCACCTGTGACCTTGAATGGCTACGGTGTACTTTTTGAATAAATTGAGATGAAAGAAGACTGGAATTTTCAATAATGCCCTCTACGTTGTTTATGAGTTTTTCTTTATTTATGTTTGGTGTTTCCCAAGCATTTTAGTTCATTGGTTTTGTTACTTTCTTTTATTAAGCCATATAAAATTTTTCATACTGGCTAAAATATTTCCAAAATCTATGTGTTTACATATTTACACCGTATGATATTTTAATTGTAATAAAAATTATGTAAATATTTATTTGTCAAGTCGCCTGATGAGGAAACCTTCGGTTTAGAAAGGCTTCGCCTGAAAAATAAATATATTAGAAATGTTATGTATTTTTTACATTTAGTAATATTTATTGCAGGATACTTTATTTCTATATAGAAACATAAAATTTCAGTAGTGGTGCATACCACTCCACAAGATTTGGCTAAGCGGTTTGAAAATTCGTAAACTGTTTTAAGGGTAACTGTGATGGTAAAGAGAATATTGCAGTGTTGTAAAAACGCATAATGCGATTATAAAACTTTTTTAAATATATCATGGTAACGCATTAGGTTTAATTAAAACTTTCCTTGTCCACTTTTATCGTATCTCTAAATTTTGTACTGAAAGTTTTTTTATAGTTATTCTATCCAAGATTTAATGCATAATTTAAAGTAAAAGTTTATGATTAGAAATACCCTTAACAGTTTGGCTGCCATTAGTATTATTTGTAATACTCAGCGCCAGAGGCATCACTGCCAAGGAGAGTTTCAGGTTCCATCCCTTGGGGCCACAACTTCTTTGAAAGAATATTTGTAACTTTAAATATTGTTTCATGACAAATCAGTAATACATACACTTATGTAAAGTATAATTATTAAAATTACCTTTAGTATCAATATCTATAATTATAGCTTTAGCTTTTATGTTTTTTTAATAAAATATTGAGTTTAAAAAAATTACAAACTGTAGATATTAAATCTAAATTTTTCTTATAAAGAGATTAATTTTTAGTGATTCTAAAGCCATGTGAAAACTGTTTTGTGTTTAAATTTATATAATTACTAAAATAAATTATTTTTCACAATTTTTCTTTAGTGAATATAATTATGTAGGCAAGAATCACATGACAGACAATTGTGATAAAACAACCGGTTTAGCAATATTTAGCGTATGAATTTATAGGTATATGGCAAGAATCCAAGTAAATCAGTATAAATGATAATAAAAAACAACATTAAGAGTTCCCAAATCTATAAAGTACAAGCTTTACAGAAGCAATACATTATACAGAGATACTGAGCCTGAGGCGTTCTTGAGTTATGATTAAACTTTGTCTTGTAACAATGTTGGATATAAATTAGCCATGGTTAATTAGTTATGTGGAACTACTGATTAAAATCATCTTAGTTATCACATTTTGTTACGTAAATCACTATTAATTTTTCTATGTTCAATAACAACTACATAAACGTAACTATACAATTTCCAATATATACAAATGTTTGTGCATACAACCAATTTTCAGTAAATCTTTTTGTTCCAATATAGTTACAATATAGCCCTATTCAGTGAATAACTCCAGTCAACAAAATGCTAAAATGTACTCGTATTATCCTTGTTAAACCCTGTGATTTATTATTTATTTATTTATTACACATTCCCCATTTATACTTATGCAATAAATAATATATAATACTTTTGATACTATATAATAATTTTTGTGTTAATTAATAGCTAAAACATATTTAAAACATTAAAGTTATCTAACGCATAGCTAAGTAACATTATTCCAGTAGTAAATACATACGACACCTCGGTGTTTCTTTTTCATGTCTTTAGTCATGACAGTCTAAATACTGTAACTAAATAATAAAATATTTTGTCTCTGAGCCAATAAATTTAAGGTGTTTTGCATCTTATTGCTGTTTCTGTTCACCTATCTCTTTAATGGTTAATATGTTCAGAATAGCCTTATTTCTCAATAGAAAACACTTGTACGTTTTACAACTCCATACTTGGCTGTAGAATTAATTATTTTTAATTCTATATTCATCTACACAATTTTTATATAGTCATTTATACATGATTAACTTCAGGATACGAGCAGAGTACAACATTGAGGTACACTGTGCAGTGTTGTGTTATCCATTTTGTGTAAGATTAAATTTCACAAAATTATTGTGATACTTTTTTATTTTTGTAGAAAATAATTTTATAACGGGTTTCTGACGCTTTACAGATGCTTCAGTTTTCCCACACTATGTAAAAAAATACTGATGAAACGAAATGTATTTTAAACTCGCATAGTTATAATAAATTAATTTAGATTTGTAAAGTAATGTGGTAGCTTAAAGAATATGAACTTTTTCCAATAAATTCAATAATTTTTATTTCTAATTAGTTTACATTATTAGTGTTATAAGCAATATTCCATACAGTAAGTATTTTAAAATAGAAATGTTGTTTCGTGATTATCTTATAATTCATAAGAATTTCCTATATGAAATTTTTAGAAAGGTTTGTTATTCCTATGAAAGTAATATGTTTGAAAAGTTTAACAGATAATAGAAACTGTTGTTGTACGTGGCACACCATTGTAAGTTTGGCTGTATGGGCTGTTACCGCACCACACTTCCTTCCTCACTAAGCGGTCTCAACACATTGTCGTATCAGCCCACTTCTCCACTCACCATGCGGTGTCACCACATTGTCATGTCAGCCTACTTACTCCACTTACCATGCGGTGTAACCACATTGTCATATCAACCCACTTCTCCACTTACCATGCGGTGTCACCACATTGTCATATCAGCCCATTTCTCCACTCACCATGCGGTGTCACCACATTGTCATATCAGCCCACTTCTCCACTCACCATGTGGTGTCACCACATTGTCATATCAAGCCTACTTCTCCACTCACCATGCGGTGTCACCATATTCACAAGTCACAAAAATCTTTATTCGGTCATAATACAGGATAGTTGACAGTCCCCCATGCACCACAAGAGTGCGTGCGGAGAATAGTAAACCATTTTTAAATAATATATATTCCTTCATCTCTAACAGTATAATTGTGAAATTTCTTAGTTATACACCATAATTTACAATGTTACTATTTAAGGTTATAATTTATAAAAGTGGCGAATCACTTTTTAAATTTATATTCACTTATTCATAATAGTTTAAACTTACATATAATAAACTATTTAAACAAAACAAGTAATAAAATATAATGAGAGTAACGTGCAATAAACAATACAAACAAACAATTATATATATATATATATATATATATATATATATATATATATATATATATATAATGTACCAGACACCACAAAACTACAAACAAATAAATGTGTAATCAATACTGTAAACAAATAAAATTAAGCACTGAGGTAGGCTAATATGCACTTCTGACATCTATGGTTTGAATCTTCAAACCGCGCATTGCACTGGGCCACCAGGCGGCTCATGGCCCTCGGGTTCCCCCGAGGTTGCCTGATCAGGCACCCTCAAAGCACATGGTGACACACCTAGTCCCTGTGAAGCCCAGCTAGCACAATATGCGCCCTTTAACCAATAAAAGTTAACAAAACTGCATACCAGACACAGATACCCTGAGCAGACAACCGTAACAAACCTCCAACACACACACACACACACACACACACACACACACCACACACACATTGAATCTTACAAGCAGGCGTACTAGTTGATCTTTTCATATGTTTACAAATTGTACTGTTTTCATTTTAAAATCTGGGTTTCCTCTCCCAGTTACAAGTCATCACGATGACTTTGCAACAATTCATTAAAATAGCTTTGGAGCCAAGTAACTAAACTGAAGTCTACACTTCTCTTTCTTCAAATTTGGCACGAGAAGACGTATGTTGTGTGTATATCTAGTTGCTTGTTTGATTTTAAATTGGTTTAAATACTTGAACACATACAATAAAACTCTATATGAATACAATTGACAAAACGTTAAGATATTTATTTTTGCAAATAAATGACTCACCCGATCAATCTTTGTAATTTGATACACATTGCGGACTGCGTGTCTCTGACTTACTATCACCGACTGTAGCACGGTTGGGTAGGTACCACCATAATGGATGATACCATACCTCAAAGTGCTTTCAAACCATGCAATATATACCTGTTTTTAATTGGTCTTGTCTAACAAAAAACGTTCGCATGTGATATAAGGAGTAATTAATTTTCCTCAACTTTCCATTCAAGTAGCCTACGTGTGAATCCCACTTCAAGTGCTGATGTATGATCAAGCCCAAATATTTAGTGCAGTTTACAACTTCAATACTACTACATTCACATGAATATGTACACAAATGTTCATGACACCTACAATCAAATCTGTTTTGGAGATCAGTTTTTGATTTTTCATAATCAAAGAACAAAATGCATTTTGAATTCGACGTGTTTAATCAGCAGCTTATTTTTAATTACCCATTGTGATATTGTCTCCATATCCTTACTTAAATTTGTCGGACATTTGCCATCGTTCAGTGAAACAATGATTGTTTCACTGAACGATGGCAAATGTCCGGAAAAATCCTGTTTCCTTCACAATCCTTCCATCGTCAAAAATAACCTTCAACAAAGAATTAAATTTCTCCTTAAAATGTCTCTGTTCAAAGCAGAGCATGCCAGTGCTGTGTTTATCCGTATAAGCAAAAAAGAAGATTCCAATGAAAGGAATAACAAGTCGTTTATGTAAATTAAAAATATCAAGGGGGCCAAGAACACCACCTTGCGCTGTTCCATATTGTAATTCCAACACATCACTCAATACACCATTAATCTTAACTACTTGTTTTCTACCTTTGCAAAAAGTTATAAGCCAATCCAAAAAAATACCTCTGATCCCATATTTTTTGAACTTGACAATTAAAATTTCAATATCGAGTGAATCAAAAGCCCTCTTAAAATCCAAATACACAGCAGCAGTGTACTTATGTTCATCAATTGATGCAGTTATGCTTTCCACAGGTTTTTGTATGGCCAGATCTGTAGCTTTACCAGGCAAAAGCCCATACTGATTTTTAAAAAACAAGTCTCTATCAAGAAAATACTACTGTAATTTTTTTCAACAACCGCTTCAAAAATTTTACCCATCGTATTCATAAGAGAGACAGGTCTATACGAAGATACTTCCATACCCATCACAAGCATTAAAAAATAGGCTCAACACACTCAATCTTAAATTTATCAGGAAATATTCCTGGATCAAGCGACTTATTAAATATATTACTCATTACATGAGCAAATGTGTTTTAAATGTCTCTTTATTGTAATTATACGGATACCATCAGTTCCACAACTACCCTTGTCCTGCAAATTAAAAATCACTTTAAGAATTGCATGTTAATTTATCCTTATTTCATTAAAAAAACCCTTCATATTTTTTATTGTCTTCGAAAAACAAATCACTTCCAAATGATTCAGTTCTTAATTTAGCTACCAAACTACCAAAATAATTTATTGATTTCATTCGCCACCACATACTCTTTTACCCTCCACCAAACATTCTTTACCATTCATCCTAATGCTACTCAATGACGTTTTTTTACTCTTTACAATTTTCTTTATAACCCCCCAGTATTTTTTGAATCCCCATTACAACTGTCTATCAAATGAGTATAAAAAGGTCCTTTTCGCTTATTTTATTTCTCTATTTACCCTTCCAGATAACCGTTTGTATTGCATTTTAATATTCAAATCATTTCTGTTTCTGTTTCTAGTGTAAAATTTTAAAAGATTATTTTTTCATTTATAAGGGTAATCAGATTATCTGTCACCCAGTCACTCCTTCTCCTGGTCTTACTATTGATTTCCTTTAAAATGCACGCAGCATCATAACAAACATTATAAATACTATACAAATTATCAACACAAGAATTTACATTATTACAGTCATATACCGGATTCCAATCCACGATATTCAGTTGTCTACTCAGCATATCATAGTCCTAAAACCTTACAGAACCTATTAATCACTGATCTATTTACACAGTTAATCTCATACAATCAAACTTTTAATCCATAATGATCTGTTATTTTAATAATTCAATGTTGCATTCAAAAAGAAGACATTTGCAATTTCTAAACGATAACATGATATATACAAGAAGCTGACCCATTGAAAACCATGCTAGGTTCGTTAATATGACTTTCAAATCCATAAGACGAAATTAAATTCAAATAATCCTGACCAGAACCTTTGTTTTTTTAATAAAAATAAATTAATATCGCCGATAATTAGTACCCGGGACAGAATTAAGCTTCAATATGCTTTCGAAATCATTTTTAAATTGACTAAAAGTGTATTTACAGTTTCGATAGATTCCAAAAACAGAAAAACTCATTAACCTATTTTTAACTCTTAACTCTAATTTAACATTACCAATCTCGGAGGTTGGATGTAGTATCAGCTGATAAGAGTAGCGAAGCTGACAGTCAATGTACACAATGACTCCACCAGCTACGTTATCTAATCTGGGCTGGAATAGCATGTAGTAACCGGGTAACTGATATCTGTCCTCTTCATCGATCTTTATCTATACTTCGGTCTGAATTACAATGTCATATTTTTGAAGTTAATGAGTTTAAATAAATAACAAGTTCGTTGTAGTGTTTCCTGATGCTCCTTATATTTAAACAAAATATAGTAAGATTACGGTAAAAACTCGTTGGTTTCAGAGTCATTGAAACATTACATTTTTAACATCTTTACACCAGCTTAGTTAGATTTCCTCGTCCACTTTTAAACCCCACTTCTGTAGATCAGATACATTTTTATATACGAATTTTTCCGTCTGTCTCAGATTCCTTGCAAAAATCTTCCCTTCCGCAGTCCATACATATTTAAAAAAACCTATTTCCATAAGTCTTTTGCCCATGAAAGAGAAATTTTTTGCAGTTAGGTATTCCATTATGTAAACATAAATACTTGGAACACCCGCAACAAAGTTAGTTGATTTAAGGCCAGCTTTCCTTCGCTTTGCTCAATACGGCATCTCGCTTTTGCCGATTTTTAAATTATATTACAATCGGCTTTGGACCGCGAGCACGCTTGGTTTGGAATTCTATGCAATGCATGGATATCCTTATTAAAAATTTATTTCTTCAACCCAATTTAATCCGACAATTTCAAAATATTATCGGCCATTGACATATCAACCCACTATTCCACTTACCATGCGGTGTCACCCACATTGTCATATCAACCCACTACTTCACTCAACATGCGGTATCAACACATTGTCATATCAGCCCACTTCTCCACTCACCATGCGGTGTCACCACATTGTCATATCAACCCACTCCTTCACTCAACATGCGGTATCAACACATTGTCATATCAACCCACTACTTCACTCAACATGCGGTATCATCAAATTTTCATATCAGCCCACTTCTCCACTCACCATGCGGTGTCACCACATTGTCATATCAAACCCTCTTCTCCACTCACCATGCGGTGTCAACACATTGTCATATCAACCCACTACTTCACTCACCATGCGGTGTCAACACATTGTCATATCAGCCCAACCCACCATGCGGTGTCACCACATTGTCATATCAACCCACTACCTCACTCACATGCGGTATCAACATATTGTCATATCAGCCCATTTCTCCACTCACCATGCGGTGTCACCAAATTGTCATGTATTTTAGTGTTAATATACATCGTGATGGTAATAAATTTTTTGTATATAGATGTTAAATTAACATATTTTGCCAACCATTTTATTTTAGCCATTTCAGCAAGAAATCCGTCGCAATCTAACCGTGGTAATTTTTTTCTGTTTTTCATGGAAAGCTGGAAAGTTAAAATAATTAGTAATTGGTATTGAAATGCAAATTAACAGTGCTTCATTGTTTAATGAGGGTGGCAAAGACCAAGTGCCAATATCTTCATTTCATTGAACCATATTATTGTATTGAATAATGTGTGAGTAAACAGCACATTATTTAAATGTAATAATAAAATACAATTGTGTAAAATATACTTGCGTATTAAAAAATAATAAATGTATACGCTTAAAATTATAACTTGTACATCGCTCCGAGTAAAATTATGTTTATTAAAGGGGTACATTACATGTCACGTTTAAGACATATAATGAAATGCGTACTAAATGTGCTCGTACCAGACTAACATAATTTTTATTATGACATGGTCCATGTATTAGGATGGTTAAACTTTGAAAAATATAATCTATAAGTAATTTCTATCCTATGAATCTTAATAGGGACAGCTGTCGGTAAACCTTGTATTAGTTTGATACAATTGAGGTTATTATAAAAAGCTATATAATAAATGTCTAATTTATTTCAAATACTGATGTAAAATATAAATGATTGTAATGAAAACACATGGTAAATTTTAATACAAAATACTGCATGGTCATAATGTTAATACATGCATTATACTACGAATATCCAAAAGTACCAAAACTTACTATAGATTGCGGTTATTTATTAGAATTGATATTTCCTTCATGGGGAAAATATTATTTTCCCTTTTTTTTTTCCACGTTCCTTTTACTACTTCCATTCAATTTTTCAATGGAAATCCTCACCTTTTAAGCAAAAAAAATGCTATTAATTATTTATTAAGAAACACACACTGCCTCGCGTCACAGCAATCAAGCATTAAATAGAAATCAGATCTTCTGTCAGAAAGAAAGAATAACCCTTTGTATACGAAATGTAAAAAACAATTTTTTATTGTCTGTTATAATTTGTTTACAGAAAATTGCATCCTTTTAAATTTTTACATCCAAATAACTAAACGATACAACAATATTTTTACTAACACAGTGCTTATAAATATAAACGTAGGTCTATTTTTATTGGAAATTGTCATTCACGAATTTGTAGGGAATAAACATTGTCCAAGAATAATTTCCGTTACTATCCAAATAATTACAATAGAGAGGCTAATTTAATTATTCTTGGTATAATTGTGTTCCACTAATGCTCCTAATACAAAACTTCGATGCCAGACATCAAAAACAATAAAAAAATAATCATTTCCGTGAGGATCAGGTTTAAAATTTATAAAAAAAATATTAAAATATTTTTATAAAAATTTGCAGAGTGTTTGCACAATAAGAAATATAACTCGACCACTATTATTTCCCGTTCCAGGCTTACTATTTTCCTCGTAAAAAACAATAATTGTCTTAAAGGAGTAAGTTTCGTAAATACGAATAATAAAAAATAAACTCTCCTCTGACCGTCAAATACCTTTTTGAATTTAATTTCAGGTTAAGAAAGAAGAAACTTTTATAAAACTAATTGTATGTGTAGCACTTATTTTCTATAAATGCCCAGTTAAATTTGTATTAGTTGGAGTAGCATTTTTTTTATAAATACCTAATTATAACATATTGATAACAGAAATTTTTCTTACTTTAAACTGAGAAAATCAAATCTGCCTTACATTACGAACACAGCAACGAAAAATAAAGAATACTTTTACTATTTACATTTTTATATGCATTCTCCTTTGTATTACATAATCTTGTAGCACTCAGTGGAAGTATTCTAAGAACTCAATTTAGGTTTATTTACAATAGCACTAATAACTGTAGTGACGTCACCATCAACAACTTTTATATCTGTATTACAATAAGCCGCCTTAAAGAAGCTTTGTAAAAACTGATGACACCGCAAGACCGCCACGCGTTCTTACTCTCAGTTTACTGTCTTTACAAAAGCTATCCCTTTATATCGAATCAACGTTGCCGCGAAACTGGATTTCTTTAACGGAAATTCATTGTTACAACTTGAGTACTTCATTTTGACCAATAATAACACTTAGCAGTGTTTGAGGTAAAAAATGGCACTTCAAGTAAACGTAAAATAAAAATTAGGTAACTTACGGACCACAATAAAAAAAAAAAAAAAAAAAAAAAAAAAAAAAAAAAAAAAATTTCTACGTTGGAATCGTTGTTAGTTGACGTGGGACATATGACAAGTTTGTAGCCCGGGATAAACCACTATAAACATCTGCTAACTCTAAATGTTTTTCTTGGTCCAGTTGAAGTATTTATATTGCCTTCTGGGAGGGAATCATAAGGTATCAAACATACGATTATTCTATGTACAATACACACATTGGTAAGAAAGAGTCTCAGAGATTTACACTTAATCCCTTAATATTGGATAAAAAATGTTTTTAAATAGGAAAAAAGATTTGAAAAACTTGAAAAGCTAGACTAATTTATTAGAGCTTTTCTTAATAAACATATTTCAATAAAAAAGGACTTCCGGATCCTAATCCCTGAACAATGTACAGACATGGTGCATTCATCGGGTTGT
This sequence comes from Homalodisca vitripennis, assembly GCF_021130785.1. NCBI lineage: Eukaryota > Metazoa > Arthropoda > Insecta > Hemiptera > Cicadellidae > Homalodisca > Homalodisca vitripennis. The sequence continues at coordinate 4,091 of NW_025781579.1, read as the reverse complement.
TTTTTATAAGAGGAATGGTTCACATTCTTGTTGGGTATAAAACCACAGTCTAGTCTTTTGTAATGGAACGAATCAAATAAAAATAGAGTGGTGCTTGAAGACAATCAAAGCTTCCTTTGGTTGTGCTATAAAACATTTTTTGTTCCTGCGTTTTTTTGTCATTTTGTATATATATATACTATATATATTATATATATATATATATATATATATAATATATATATATATATATATATTATAATCCGTAATTGGTATATATCAAAGGCAATGTTGTAAATACATTAGAATAATGGTAAGAGAAATATATATAAAAATCTATTATTTGAAGACGATTAAGAGATGAGACAAAAAAACACAGGAATAAATATTATATATACATATATTAACATATATCATTAATAATATATATGTAATATATATAATCACTATATAATATATTTATATATATGCTGATTTATATAATATATATAATCAACAAAAAGTACTTGCCCCGCAGAGACTCGAAATGGTGTGACATCTAACTTGCCGGAATGAATTGTGGGTACCATTACAAGATGCAGATCCAGATTCGAGTCTCTGCGGAGCAAGTAACGTTTTGATTGAACGTACAAATTTTACGTATATATGTATATATATATCAATATATATATATATATATATATAATAAATCCATTATTATACTTTATTTATATTAATATTATATTCATTATTTAATATTCATTGGTTATATTATATTCAAATAAACTAAAATAGTAAATAAACTTAAAATTGGTTAGTGGATCCCATGTAAGCAACAGAAAAAGTCAAATTTAACATGACTTAAACGCAGTATACGTTTCCCTAAACACAAATTATTTAAATAATATTATTTATGAAAACGAATGTTATTATAATTATATTTATATTAATATTATACTTTATTAATATATATATTATTGGTTATAAATTGATATTAAATAACTAAAATAGTATATAACTTAAAATATGGGTTGAGTGGAACCATGTTAAGCAACAGAAAAAGTCAAATTTACATGAACTTAAACGCAGTAACCGTATTTCCTAACACAAATATTAAATAATATTTTCTAGAACGAAATGTTATTATAAGTTATTTAGTATATAATATTATTAGAGTTATTAATATTGGTTTGGTTAAATTAATATTAATATAACCTAAAATAGTATAAACTTTACAATTGATTAGTGGACCATGGTAAGCAACTAGAAAAAGTCAAATTTTACATGACTTAAACGCATAAATACCGTTTCCCCTAACAACAAATTTATAAATAATATTTTCTAGAAAGAAATGCAAATCTGTAATTGTTGGCGTTTAAAAATGATTTTCTTTTTAACACAATGATTATACAGAAATGTAAGGTGTAAGAATACGCAAACCGATGACGAAGTTAAAGCGATTTGTTACCGTCATCAGATAAAGAAGTGGGCAGCTTGCTTGTGGGAATGAAAAAATTAAGTTGCCACTATTCTTGGTAATCATATGTTTACTCCTTTTCAATATATGAAATTCAACGGCAAAACGAAAATTTTGGTGTTTTCGGATATACAAAATTGAGTTATTCATCCTTTGGAAATTAAAAAAAACTATAATAAATATTTCCCTAATACAAAGAGCAAACACATCAAAGGTTGGTGGTAATTGGATTTACGTCCAGTTTTCATCCTGTCAGTGACGATATTGATGGTTTAATTACAAAACTGATCGAAATGATTTAAACCACAAGATAAAACCCCAAACACAACGGTTATGACTGCACCACTGTTGTGCTCTATGACGCTGAAATCTACAGGACTATTTCTGCTTCCTTCTATGCCGATCTTCATCGGTTCGATACTCGAGACTCCATCCTGGTTCAGTCAATTGGAATAGTTACAGGTTTGGCTTTTGTCTGATCCATGCAATATAAGTCTGTGATTAGAAATGTTTCATATTTGTTTTATAATATAATTTATGAAACATTAAAATAGAACATAATATAACACCCCCCTTATTTGTACATTATTAAATTGAAAAAAGTTGTGCTTTATTAGAAAAGTTTTGAGATATAAAAATTTATTTTATTGTTATTTGGGCAATAGTCCACTATATAAAAACTCCTACGTTTATAGTTTAGGCTTGAAACATAAACTTTTCAAAAGATGGGATGAAAATTCTGATATAGAAATTTTACTTAAAAATATACAGTATGTTGTCATAAAAATTACCATAGAAAATTTTAGGAAATATACTAATACCAACACCTGTCTTTAAAAGAAAGACTAGACAAGAAGATATGAACACGAGGCGTTTCCCTCGCACTTAAGTCAATAGCACAAAAATACATGCACACTAGAAGTGAAAGTTTTAGACAATGGAACAATATAAAAGGAGACGTTTAAAAAAACGCCCCCCAATTTTTCAAATAAAAGTGTATGACGATACATTTACTCGTGAAAAGAGCTTATTACCATATTATTGTAATCACAATGACGGTTTAAGGTTGCGGGATTATACACGATATTTCCTCACACAAACCTTTTTTTTCTTTTTTATTTTTTTTCTCTTTTATGTTTTACTATTCCAATAATATTATATTCGAAAGATCCTTAGCTGTAAGCGAGTATTTATTCTCCGAAATGAAATAGTTATAATAATGGATGAAATGTATGACATTTAGTAAGGACAACTAATTGAACTTTTATATTCGACTCTAACCTATTCCATGGAGAAAACATTTAAAGTATAGAGTAAATGTTATATAAATAAATTCTAGATAAGATTTGTATGAGTTTTTAGATTTAAAGTTTTGAAGTATTCGTTTTAATGGAGTGGACATTGACTTTGGGGGAGTCTAGGGAAACAAACAATGATGCTTCAATTTTGACTCCCTCCGTTACATAGGACACAAAAAAGTTGTTTTTTATGTTTCCAATATATGTGTTAACTCTTCTCCTTAGAAAATCTATAATTTTGGTGTGTTTAAGCGTTGTTTTGAAAAAAATATATTTACCTCCAATAGTACGAAGTCCTAGTGTCCAACATATTTGTCCAGCTGTGATCAGTAATTAATGTTGTATTAGATTACAACATATTTATCAACCACTAATTTATTCTTCGAATTTTATAATACCAAGAATTACACGACTAAGACAAATTCTTACAAAATGAGCAGGTTTAGCAAAGCCATCACAACAGGTTAATCTTGTATTTTCCAGCAGCGCGCTCCCACTTATTAAAGCGTAAGCTTCAAAAGTAAAAAGAAGGACAAGCGACCAGTTTTGGTAATATAGGACCTACTTTACTGTAAAAGTACACAATTATTAAAAGAAGATCGTACCTGTCCGATATTAAAAAAATCTAACTGTCAAAACTAATTCGCATTCATTAAATTATATGATAACCACAATAAAGTTAAATGTATTAGGCTAAAGTAAACTTTCAAAACTGAGCTTTACAGGAAAAGCCATGTATTATACAGGAGCCACGGCAGGTCGAGGCGTTTCTTGAGTTAAAATGTTCATCAACATTGGTATATAACAGTGGATTTGATAGAAAAAAAATAGTAGCCGAGTATTAATGAGTGATGCGGGAAATACTTGATTAACAATGCTTTTATCTCACTCCAATATTTTTACGTTAAATTATTATAGAAAGATTTTGTACATCGCATGTTTAACACAAAACATAACGTGGTTTACAGGAAATTATTCAGTCTATGGACAAGCTTTTGTGCGTAGCGTACAACTAGTTTTTATATGAAGTATTTTCCTTTGATTTAATAATATTTCAGTAATTAAAATATTTTAACCTAGTCAAAAAGCAATATGTAAATAATCTCCATGCGTATCTTTGTCTATCACAGATGAGAATGAAATCGCTTATACATTAATTTAGTGTCCAAAAAAAATTAAAGTATAACCATACAATTTTAATAATATATAGTGATAAAATTTTGTGTTAAATTAATTAATGCTATATAATTTGTAACTCTAATACGATTTACCAAACTTAAAAGGTAGAATAACATACTACACATTATACTACTAAAAATTATACAAGGCACATGAGGTATCTTGTATTACCTGTCTTT